>NC_036855.1:32572077-32704221 GCF_002910315.2 Salvelinus sp. IW2-2015
ATTTCTAACTTGTTAACAATTTCTGCTAGTTAGTTTTTGTTACCACTGTCTCTTATACACATCTAGATGTGTATAAGAGACATCTCGTGCACAGGTCAGTCAATTTCACTGCCAGCTCCTTGGGATACAGAGGGTAGGTTCATATTAGTAAATGGAACTATAGACGGGGTGGATCTATTATTGCTAGATGTCGTGGAAGAGGAAATTTGATTTTTTAAATCTTATATTACCTAAAGAAGAAACAGGTCATCCTGTTCCTCATCTTGTCTGTAAGATTGCTCTGTTCCCTGATATGTAATATAACCAGTCTGTTCTATAACTGTTTCTAAACTGCCCTGTTCTAACTTTCTGTAAAACAATCTTTCATGGTTCCTGTTATCCCAGAATGAGTGGGAGAGTGGTAATGTCCTTGGTATGATTCGTCTTTCTCTGGCCTACTATCTGTGGTGATAAGCAGAAGTACCGGGCATGTGAAACACCCCCTCCCCCCATACTTGGTCTGTATAGAACAAAAATGTCTGTAAGAACAAAAAGCGAGTCAAATTGGTTTTCCCATGCATGTTCAAATAAAGCTTTTGTATATTGAGATTGGACTGCCTTCTGAGTGTTTTTTTTTTTCCCAGCACAATGTGTTCACTCCCCAATGAGGATGATCCAGGGTTCGTCAAAAAGATTTTAAACCTTATCTTGGAGAAAAGCTCTGGCTTACTCCTAATGGGGGAGACTTTAATTATGTCTCAGACTGTAGATAGATCACCTGTACAATCAACTCAATCCTCTAGGATGAGCAAGTCATTGACCAGCCACTGTCTAGAAGTGGGATTGGTTGATGTATGGAGATACCTTTATCCAAGTGGGAGAGGCTCAAACCACCACTTATCCTATTCCCGCATTGATTACTTCTTTACCACTCAGTCTAAAGCCAATAGGATAATGGATTGTGAGATACTTCCAATAACGTTGTCGGACCATTCACCATTGATAGCGACGTGGGATTTAGGACAAAAATATATCTCACAAAGATGGAGACTAAACGCGTCCCTCCTTAATTAATGACTCTAAATGTTTGCACTTTGTTAGAAAAGAGCTGCAGTTGTATCTTGATTAGTGTTGCAAAGGGTCAGAAACTTTCCAAGGGAAGTTAAAGTTAGCTTATAACAATTAACCTTTTTTTGTGAGATACACATCAGGTAATTCTAGGTCTTGTGGCATATTTTGGTTAAGCTATCCCCAATTGAATGGAATTGCATCCCTCTACATGCACGGTGCATTCGTCCATCACATATGCAGTGCACTCTTCCATCATGTCACAGCTGATTCTCAAGATCTTGCACACTAATGAGACGCTTTTGAGCCCACACTACTACACTGTCTGAGCCAAGGACTACATGCTATCTGTTAAGTTTTGATTACAATACTGGGTGGGGTGAATATATTTTACATGACATACAGTGGCAAGAAAAGATATGTGAACCCTTTGGAATTACCTGGATTTCTGCATAAATTGGTCATAAGATCAGATCAAATTTTAAGTCACAACAATAGACAAACACAGTCTGCTTAAACTAATGACACACAAACAATTATATGTTTTCATGTCTTTATTGAACACACCGTGTAAACATTCACAGTGTAGGGTGGGAAAAGTATGTGAACCCTTGGATTTAATAACTGGTTGACCCTCCTTTGGCAGCAATACACTCAACCAAACGTTTCTTTCGTTGCGGATCAGACCTGCACAACGGTCAGGAGGAATTTTGGACCATTCATCTTTACAAAACTGTTTCAGTTCAGCAATATTAGGATTTCTGGTGTGAACTGCTCTCGAGGTCATGCCACAGCATCTCAAATCGGGTTGAGGTCAGGACTGGGCCACTCCAGAAGGCGTATTTTCTTCTGTTGAAGCCATTCTGTTGTTCATTTACTTCTGTGTTTTGGGCCGTTGTCCTGTTGCATCACCCAACTTCCGTTGAGCTTCAATTGGCGGACAGATAGCCTAACATTCTCCTGCAAAATGTCTTGATAAACTTGGGAATACATGATGATATAAAAGCTGTCCAGGCCCTGAGGCAGCAAAGCAGCGCCAAACCATGAGGCTCCCTCCACTATACTTTACAGTTGGGATAAGGTTTTGATGTTGGTGTGCTATGCTTTTTTTCTCCACACATAGTGTTGTGTGTTCCTTCCAAATAACTCAACTGTAGTTTAATCTGTCCACAGAATATTTTGCCAGAAGCGATGTGGAACATCCAGGTGCTCTTTTGCAAACTTCAGACGTGCAGCAATGTTTTTTTGGACAACAGTGGCTTCTTCCGTGGTGTCCTCCAAAGAACACCATTCTTGTTTAGTGTTTTACGTATCGTAGACTCGTCAACAGAGATGTTAGCATGTTCCAGAGATTTTTGTAAGTCTTTAGCAGACACTCTAGGGTTCTTCTTAACCTCACTGAGCATTCTACACTGTGCTCTTGCAGTCATCTTTGCAGAACAGCCACTCCTAGGGAGAGTAGCAACAGTGCTGAACTTTCTCCATTTATAGACAATTTGTCTTACCGTGGACTGATGAACATCAAGGCTTTTAGAGATACTTTTGTAACCCTTTCCAGCTTTATGCAAGTCAACAATTCTTAACCCTAGGTCTTCTGACATCTCTTTTGTTCGATGTATGGTTCACATCGGGCAATGCTTCTTGTGAATAGAAAACTCACATTTTGTGAGTGTTTTTTTATAGGGCAGGGCAGCTCTAACCAACATCTCCAATTTCGTCTCATTGATTGGACTCCAGGTGAGCTGACTCCTGACTCCAATTAGCGGTTGGATAAGTCATTAGCCTAGTGGTTCGCATACCTTTTCCAACCTACACTGTGAATGTTTAAAATTATGTATTCAATATAGACAAGAAAAATACAATAATGTGTGTGTTATTACTTTAAGCACACCGTGTTTGTCTATTGTTGTGACTAAGATGAAGAACAGATCCAATTTTGGAATACATTTATGCAGAAATCCAGGTAATTCCAAAGGGTACACATACTTTTTCATGCCACTGTACATTATTTTTTTGTTAACTAGTAAATAGTAGCCTACAACAAAGTGTGTTTAAATCATTTCTAACTTGTTAACAATTTCTGCTAGTTAGTATTTGCTACCATGTGGGTTTTAGCTTGCTTGAGCCTGCTAACTGAGGAGTGTTAATTCACCTGTTTCCATACATGTTTCATTTTAAAACATTTATCTTACAAAGAAGTTGTTTAATCTTACTGCTTAACTATTTATCTGTACATGGAATTGTATTATTTATTTTTTTACCCCCCAAAATTCTAATCTTTACAGGAAAATGCCACGGGCACTATCTGATGTGTGGAGACATTTCACTGCAGCTAATGTAGAATGAAAAGCTGTGTACATTTGCAAATACTGTGCCAAATCATATGTGAAGAATGCAACAAAGATGCAGAATCATTTGGCCAAGTGTATAAAGTTCCCTCAGCGCTCACAACAAGCAACCTCTGACAAAAGTCCCTCTACTTCCATTTGAGGTGAAAATTATGAATCAGACACCTCATGGATAGTAACAGCTCATGGTCCTCCCGGAATCAGAATTGTTTTTGACTCAATGGAGGAACGTAGTCAGAGAAATGCTGATYAATGTCTTGCTCGAGCTGTGTATGCAACTGGTTCACCTCTGATGCTCACAGGCAATGTGTATTGGAAGAGATTTCTGAATGTGTTTTGCCCAGCATACACCCCTCCAACCAGACATGCTTCATCTACTCATTTGCTGGATTCAACAGAGTTCAAGTAAAGGTCAAGTAAATCATAGAGAAAGCAGACTGTATTGCAATCATCTCTGATGGGTAGTCAAATGTTCGTGGGCAAGGAATAATTAACTACATCAACTCCACCCCTCATCCAGTATTCTACAAGAGCACAGACACAAGGGACAACAGACACACTGGTCTCTACATTGCAGATGAGCTGAAGGCAGTCACACAATGACCTTGGACCACAGAAGGTATTTGCACTGGTGACAGACAATGCTGCGGTCTAAAGTGTTGGAGTCCTACCCTCACATTACACCCATTGGCTGTCCTGCTCATGCATTGAATCTGCTCCTCAAGGACATCATGGCACTGAAAACAATGGATACACTCTACAAAAGAGCCAAGGAAATGGTTAGGTATGTGAAGGGTCATCAAGTTATAGCAGCAATCAACCTCACCAAGCATGAGCATGAGAAGAATAAGAGCACCACATTGAAGATGCTAAGCAACACCTGTTGGTGTGGTGTTGTCATCATGTTTGAATGTCTCCTGGAGGGGAAGGAGTCTCTCCAAGAAATGGCCATATCACAGTCTGCCGATATGGACAGCCCCATCAAGAGGATCCTCCTGGATGATGTATTTTGGGAGAGAGTGGTAAGCAGCCTGAAACTCCTGAAACCTGTAGCCATTGCATGGATTGAGGGAGACAATGCCATCCTGTCTGATGTTCAGACTCTGCTTGCAGATGTAAGAGAAAAATCCATACTGCCCTGACCACTTCACTGTTGCTCCAAGCAGAGGAAACTGCAGTTCTGAAATACATCAAAAAGCGTGAAGACTTCTGCCTGAAGCCCATACACGCCACAGCGTACATGTTGGACCCCAAGTATGCTGGCAAGAGCACCCTGTCTGGTGCAGAGATCAACAAGGCCAATGGGGTCTTCACTACCATGTCTCGCCACCTTGGTCTGGATGAGGGCAAGGTTCTTGGCAGTCTGGCGAAGTACACTTCCAAGCAAGGGCTTTGGGATGGAGATGCAATATGGCAGTCGTGCCAACATATCTCAACAGCCACCTGGTGGAAGGGACTTTGTGGATCTGAGGCTCTTTCCCCTGTTGCCTCCATCATCCTCCAAATCCCACCAACATCAGCCGCCTCAGAGAGCAACTGGTCCTTGTTTGGGAACACACACACCAAAGCACACAACAGGCTGACCAATACAAGGGTTGAAAATTGGTGGCCATCCAGGCAAATTTGAGGCTTTTTGAGCCTGACAACGAGACATCCTCAACCAGGTTGGAAATTGACAATGAAGATGAGGCCTCAGTCTGATGTTCAAGAGGTGGACACTGAGGAGGTCCAAGGAGAAGACATGGCAGCCTGAGAGGATGACACAAACAAAGCTTTAGTTTCTAGACTAACGTTTTTGAGAGATGCGATGGATCATTGGGGATCATTCAATATTCCCTTTCTTTTGTTGTCCAGTGAAATCATCCCAGGTGAAGAGTCTACTAATTTAATTAAAGTTCAATTCGTAACTAAATTGTTTTAATCAAGGATTTAATCATTTGCAATTATGTCTACTTATGATAAGGTAAAAGGTTTATGTTTCTGTCTCCATATGATATGGTAAATATATCCAATGCAAAAAACATCTACATTTAAATGGTATTAATATGCATATATTTCCATTAATTCCCATATATTCCCGTTAATTCCCACGGAAAGTTTACACCTCAGAATATTCCCCAAATTGTGCAACCCTAATCTTGATCTTAACCCCTGAGATCTCATTACTTACGCTTTGGGACTGTGCAAAAGCATTTCTAAGAGGTCGCAATATGTATAATTCACAAGCGCGGAAAAAACAGGAACGAATCCAAGCGCACTGAATTGGAAAGCAAAATAAACCATTTAAAACAACAGAACAGAGTGAAACCACCCACAGCTCTGATGACATCCCTTAAGGAAATGCACAGAGCTTTAGATAGCCTGCTCTCTGAAAACATAGAGGGCCAATAAAGGTTTGCCAAGCAGAGACATTATGAACATGGTAGTCCAAGCCGCTTATTAGCATTCCAGCTAAGGAAGCAGCAAGCATCTAATATACAGAGGCTTCAGAAAGTTTTCATACCCCTTGAATTATTTCACATTTCGTTGTGTTACAGCCTGAATTCAAAATGGATTCAATATTTTTTTCCCTCACCCATCAACCCACAATGACAAAGTAAAAAGATGTTTTAGAAATGTTTGCACATATAATGAAAATTAAATACAGAAGTATCGCATACAGTCGGGTTCATAAGTATGTGGACAGTGCCACAATTTGCATCATTTTGGGTCTGTACGCAACCACCACAATGGATTTGAACGGAAACAACCAAGATGTGCTTGAAGTGTAGACTTTCATCTTTAATTTAAGGCTTTTGTCTAAGTTATTGTATGAACCATGTAGGATTTACAACCATTTTTATACATAGCCCCCCAATTTTAGGGGCTCAAAAGTAAATGGGACAAACTAACATAATCATATATTTAATTGTGAGTTTTAATAGTTGGTTGCAAATCTTTTGCAGTCAATGACTGCCTGAAGTCTGGAACCCATAGACATCCCCAGATGCTGGGTTTCTTCCCTGGTGATGCTCTGCCAGACCTTTACTGCAGCGGTCTTCAGTTCCTGCTTGTTCTTGGGGCATTTTGCCTTCAGTTTTTCCTTCAGCAAGTAAAACGCATGCTCAATTGGTCAGGTGATGCGATTGACTTTGCCATTGCAGAACATTCCACTTCTTTGCCTTAAAAAGGTATTGGGTTGCTTTCGCAGTATGCTTCGAGTCATTGTCCATCTGCACTATGAAGCGCTGTCCAATGAGTTTTGAAACATTTGGCTGAATCTGAGCAGATAATATTGCCCTAAACACTTCAGAATTCATCCTGCTGCTTTTGTCAGCAGTCACATCATCAATAAATACAAGTCTGTACTTTCAGCTCATATTCATTATTTAATTTGAACTCCAATATGCTGTGGTATACAGCTAAAATAATAATAACTGTAACCTCGCCACTCAGGAACGTCTTGGTAAGCAACTCCTGCTGAAAGGTGAATTCATCTCCCAGTGTCTGTTGGAAAGCAGACTGAACCAGGTTTTCCTCTAGGATTTCCGCCGTGCTTAGCTCCATTCAGTTTATTTTTAATCCTGAAAAACTCCCCCAGTCCTTAACAATTACAAGCATACCCATAACATAATGCAGCCACCGCTATGTTTGAGAATATGGAGAATGGTACTCATTAATATGTTGTATTGGATTTGACACAAACATAACCCTTTGCATTCAGGGCAAAAAGTGAATTGCTTTGCCACATTGTGTTGCAGTTTCACTTCAGTGCCTTGTTGCAAACAGGATGTATGTTTTGGAATATTTTTTTTCTGTACAGGCTTTCTTCTTTTCACTATGTCAATTAGCTTAGTATTGTGGAGTAACTACAATGTTGTTGATCCATCCTCAGTTTTCTCCTATCACAGCCATTAAAATCTGTAATCAAATCAAATTTTATTTGTCACATACACACGGTTAGCAGATGTTAATGCGAGTGTAGTGAAATGCTTGTGCTTCTAGTTCCGACAGTGCAGTAATATCTAAAAAGTTCTCTAAATTATATACATGTGATATGAGTCATGTAAAATATGTAAACATTATTAAAGTGGCATTATTTAGWGTGCATTGTATAAAGTGACTAGTGATCCATTTATTAAAGTGGCCAATGATTTCAAGTCTGTATGTAGGCAGCAGCCTCTCTGTGCCAGTGATGGCTGTTTAGCAGTCTGATGGCCTTGAGATAGAAGCTGTTTTTCAGTCTCTCGGTCCCAGCTTTGATGCACCTGTACTGACCTCGCCTTCTGGGTGGTAGCGGTGTGAACAGGCAGTGGCTTGGGTGGTTGATGTCCTTGATGATCTTTTTGGCATTCCTGTGACATTGGGTGCTGTATGTGTCATAGGGGGCAGGTAGTTTGCCCCCGGTGATGCATGTGCAGACCGCACCACCCTCTGGAGAGCCTTGCAATTGAGTGCGGTGCAGTTGCCTTACCAGGCTGTGATACAGCACGACAGGATGCTCTCGATTGTGTATCTGTAGAAGTTTGTCAGGATTTTGGGTGACAAGCCAAATTTCTTCAGACTCCTTACGTTGAAGAGGCGCTGTTTGCGCCTTCTTCACCAAACTGTCTCCGTGACTGGACCATTTCAGTTTGTCTGTGATGTGTACGCAGAGGAACTTAAAACTTTCCACCTTCTCCACTGGAGTCGCTTCGATGTGGAGTGGGGGATGCTCCTTCTGCTGTTTCCTGAAGTCCACGATCATCTCCTTTGTTTTGTTAACGTTGAGTGAGAGGTTGTTTTCCTGACACCACATTCGAGTGCCCTCACCTCCTCCCTGTAGGCGGTCTCGTCGTTGTTGGTAATCAAGCTCACTACCGTTGTGTTGTCTGCAAACTTGATGATTGAGTTGGAGGCGTGCATGGCCACACAGTCGTGGGTGAACAGGGAGTACAGGGGGGGGGCTGAGCACGCACCCTTGTGGGGCCTCAGTGTTGAGCGTCAGCGAAGTGGAGATGTTGTTTCCTATCTTCATCACCTGCGGGCGCCCCGTCAGAAAGTCCAGGACCCAATTGCACAGGGCAGGGTTGAGATCCAGGGCCTCCAGCTGAGCTGTAGTCAATGAACAGCATTTTTACATAGGTATTCCTTTTGCCCAGATGGGATACGGCAGTGTGCAGCCGATTGTGTCGTCTGTGCACCTGTTGGGGTAGTATGCAAACTGAAGTGGGTCTAGGGTGGCCGGTAAGATGGAGGTGATATGATCCTTGACTAGTCTCTCGAAGCACTTCATGATGACAGAAGTGAGTGCTACGGGGCGGTAGTCATTTAGTTCAGTTATCTTGCCTTCTTGGGTACAGGAACCATGGTAGCCATCTTGAAGCATGTGGGAACAACAGACTGGGATAGGGAACGATTGAATATGCCTTGCGAGGGTTAACAAGTTTAAATGTTTTACTCACGTCAGCCACGGGTGCAGTCCTTGTTAGAGGTGTGACACTGTACTATCCTCAAAGCAGACAAAGAAGGTGTTTAGTTTGTGTGGAAGTGTGATGTCGGTGTCCGTGACGTGGCTGGATTTCTTTTTGTAGTCTGATTTCCTGTAGACCCTGCCACATACGTCTTGTGTCTGAGCCATTGAATTGCGACTCCACCTTGTCCCCGTACTGGCATTTCACTTTGRGGAGGGAATAGCTACACAGTTTATATTCAGACATATTCCTAGACCTCTTTCCATGGTTGAATGCGGTGGATCGTGCTTTCAGTTTTGCACGAATGCCGCCATCCATCCACAGTTTCTGGATAGGGTAGGTTTTAATAGTCACAGTGGGTACAACATCTCCAATGCAATTCTTTATAAACGCACTCACAGAGTCAGCGTATAGGTCGATGTTGTTCTCGGAGGCTGACCGGAACATATTCCAGTCCACGTGCTCAAAACAATCTTGAAGCGTGACTTCCGATTGGTCGGACCAGCGTTGAATGGTTCTCGTCACTGGTACATCCTGTTTGAGTTTTTGCCTATAAGACGGAAGGAGCCAGATGGAGTCGTGGTCGGATTTGCCAAAGGGGGGGCGGGGGAGGGCTTTCTATGCATTGCGGAAGTTAGAGTAGTAGTGGTCGGGGGTGTTGAGCATGCGCATAGCGCAATCAATATGCTGGCAGAATTTTTGGTAGACTTGTTCTCAAATTTGCTTTGTTAAAATCCCCAGCTACAATAAATGCAGCCTCAGGATGTATGGTTTCCAGTTTGCATATACTCCACTGAAGTTCCTTGTTGGCTGTCTTGGTGTCTGCTTGTGGGGGAATGTACACAGCTGTGACTATAACTGACGATAATTCTCTTGGTAGGTAAAATGGTTTGTAAGGAATTCTAGATCGTGTGAGTAGAAGGACTTGAGTTCCTGTATGTTATTATGATTATACCATGAGTCATTAATCATAAAGCATACACCCCCGCCATTCCTTTTCCCAGAGAGGTGTTTATCTCTGTCGGCGCAAAGCATGTAGAAGCCAGGTGGCTGAACCAATTCCGACAACATTTCCTGAGAGAGCCATGTTTCCGTGAAACAGAGAATGTTACAATCTCTGATGTCTCTCTGGAATGCAACCCTTGCTCGAATTGTCTACCTTGTTGTCAAGAGACTGGACATTGGCTTATAGTATACTCGGGAGTGGTGTACACGTCTACGGAGCCTGGCCAGGTAACCTTCCTCTCCGGCAACTGAGTTAGGAAGGACACCTGTATCTTTGTAGTGACTGTATGTATTGATACACCATCCAAAGTATAATTAATAACTTCACCATGCTCAAAAGGATATTCAATTCTCACCCAGCTACCAATAGGTGCCCTTCTTTGCGAGGCATTGGAAAACCTCCCTGGTCTTTGTGATTGAATCTGTGTTTAAAATTGTATGAGTGGGGTACAGATATGAGGTAGTGATTCAAAAATCATGTTAAGGGTTCTCTATGGAACCTCGGGTACTTGCTCAGATAGGGAAGAATTTAAATAATTTTGGAAAAAGGTGGGAATGACAGAGCTACTGTACCTGAAACATTGGCTAAAGAATTAGTAGAACCTATACCGGATTGAGAAATTGATGAGGACATTTCAAATCTTAAGAATAACAAAAGCACTGGATCATATTGTTACGTCAGCACATCTTCAAATGTTTAATCAAATGTGTTATCTCCTCTTCTTCTACAAGCATATCACCACTCCCTAGAGACTGGGAATCTTGCCCCCTCCTGGAGGGATGCAACCATTACAGTAATTTACAAAGAGGGTAAAGACCCAATCCAGTGTAGTTCGCATAGGCCTTTTTCGCTTCTCAACCTCAACATTTTAACAGCAATCCTAGCCAGATGGGTGAATAAAGTAATTGCCTCTATCATACACGCGGACCACAGGCTTCATCACAGGCCACTACTCAGGTGACAATATTCGTAGGCTGCTCAATGTCATAACCCATGCCCGGGCTACTGGAGGGGAGGCAATGATCTTAACTTTAGATGCAGAAAAAGCGTTTGATCCCGTGTCCTGGGGATTCCTGTTTACAACTCTGCAACGCGTTGGGTTCGGGCCTAACTTTTTTTAAATGGACTCGGATACTTTAAAATCCACGAGCGTTGATAAGGGTGAATGGTCACGCGTCGGCGGCCTTCTCCCTATAGTGCGGCTCCAGGCAAGGATGCTCACTCTCGCCACTCTGTTTTCAATTTGTATTGAGCCCTTAGCACAACTGATTAAAGATAATAACAATATAACAGGAATTGTGATAGGGGGAGAAAAGCATAAAGTGTCACTGTATGCGGACGATGTATGGCTTTCATCAATACCCCATGTGAAGGAGTGTGTCTCACAATTTGGATTCTATTCAGGCTATAAATTTAATGTGGATAAGACTGAGGCGATGGACATAAGTGGGAAGATTCCACACCAGGATGAGATACAAAGTGGCCCAGTGAGGGCACTAAGTACCTGGGAATCTTTATTCCGCCATCACTAGAGTTTATATGGGGGAAACTATGATAAGATAATCCATTGCATTAAAAATTACCTGTGAATAGAGACCTCCCCAGATTGTTGTATCTGTTTCAAATACTTCCTGTACAAATCTCCAAATCTACATTCAATATGCTTGACCGCCTGACTTCCAGATTTATATGGCAAGGTAGACGCCCGAGAGTAAGATATAAAACATTACAGCTTCCTAAATCAGTGGGAGGCTTTGCACTTCCAAATGTAAGGTTTTATTTTTGGGCAGCGCAGTTAAAACCAATGACTGCTTGGGTTATTGACAGTATGAAAACACGCCTGCTAAGCATAGAGAAATTTGCATGCATGTCAACAGGGGATTTCGAGGTTGCCTTTTATGGATATGTCTGTAAAGAACTATAGAATTAATGAATGGACTGCATGAATGAATGAATGAATGAATGAATGACATTTATTTTTATGTCAAATCTGCAGTTGGCAACACATCCCTTACAGGATTAATTGATACAAAAACCAACAATATTTCACTGTGATAATTCTTCCAGTGTTCTGTGCAGTGGACACCCCATAAAGAGTGACACAGAAATCAATACATAATAGTAAATATGGTTATCGAAGCAATAATTAATTATATATATACATACACACACATATACACGCACTTGCCATTTGTTCTATAGGGCTTGGAATATTTTTATATTGATATAGGTCGCCCTTTTTCTTTTATTCCAGGCTATATCGAAAAACTCTACAAATGGAAATACACAAATGGACAAAAAACATTTCAGTTTCTCCTCATGGCTCTGTCACATAATGGCAGGGTATAAAGTGCTTTCGGAAAGTATTCAGACCCTTTGACTTTTTCCAAATTTTGTTACATTACAACCTTATTCTAAAATGGATTAAATTGATGAGGGGAAAAAACTATCTACACAAAATGACAACGCAAAAACATGTTTTTAGAAATTTTWGCAAATGTATTAAAAATAAAAAACTGAAATATCACATTTACCTAAGTATTCAGACCCTTTACTCAAAACTTTGTTGAAGCACTTTTGGCAGCGATTATAGCCTCAAGTCTTTTTGGGTATGACACTACAAGCTTAGCACACCTGTATTTAGGGAGTTTCTCCCATTCTTCTCCGCAGATCCGTCGCTGCCAAAGCGTCGCTGCATTATCAACTGTGGGATTTTTTTTTATACAAATAAAATTAAATCTACAAACCTGTTTTCACTTTGTCATTATGCGCTATTGTTTGTAAAGTGATGAAGAAAAACATTGATTTAATACATTTTAGAATAAGCCTGTAACATAACAAAATGTGTAAAAAGTCAAATGGTCTCAATACTTTCCGAATGCACTGGCTATCCCTTATTCAGGGGAGGCACCTTGAAGTCCTTTGAGAAAATTAGAGAGGAGTTCAACCTCCCTAGAACAGACTTCTTTAGGTTTCTACATATTAGGAATTTCCTTAACAAACATTAGCGTCGCTCGCGGGAAGGTAATATCTTGTATTTATCAGACACTGCTATCCATGGAACCAAATTGCTACCTCCATGTAAAGAGGAAGTGGCAAGCTGAAATACAGCAGGAAATACAAGTAGAGACATGGGATGAAATGTGCTCTGAAGCCTACCTAGTTACCTGTTCAAACACCTGGAGGAAATGTTAATGGAACATGATTACAAGATTCTTTAGAACACCACATATTACAGGCAAAATGGTTGTAGTAGTAGCTGTTGGAGGAACAAGTGAGCAACTATGCACATACATTCTGGTCATGTCCAAAGTTGAAACTGTATTGGGATGACGTTTATACAGCTTTACATGACGTGTACCATGTAGAAATACCATAACACCACCTGGTGGCTCTCCTGGGGCGATTCCAGAGGGCATAGAGGGAAGAGGTCAGAACTATCTTTTGCAGATTTTGCTCACAGCCTCCATAAATGGCATTCAAATGAATTACATTTATTACAAGATGGAGCCCAGTAACGACACTATTAATGTCAGGAAATAAAGCACCCAAGTATTTAATCATATAGAAAATCTTCATTTAATATAACAGGCTTTTAAAATGCAATATTTATAATTCAAATATCAAAAGATTCAAAAAGAAAAGGTGCTAAATTCACTTTTGTCATGTAACGACCCAGTGCCATCATTAAACTCATGGTTGAAGGGTAAATCTAAAGTTTCTCAATTAATAATTTTGCATGTCAACTGTCAAAAGGTTTCATCTTCGTAGGGAGTCTTTCATATAGTACGTTTCGTAGAAACATAGAGCTTTATTTCGCTGTAGAACTTTAGAATCATTGAGCCTGAAGTTGTTGACCTTCATGCCAGTTCAGCTTAATACTACACGCCACGACAACTGGCAGCGTTGCTATGATGTTCTCGAGAACTGAAACTGCCTATTAAAGTAGTTTTTGACATAATGGGAAGCAGGAACGGGATTTCTCTAGCATGACAGACAGAGATGTTCTCAGAGACAAAGGTTGCATCCTAAATTGCATCCTCTAATGACTTCTTTCGCACCTTATAGTACACTACTTTTGACTAGAACCCATAAAAGTAGTGCACTATATCYGGAATAGGGTGCCATTTGGGCCACATGCAGAGCTTTAAAAGCCTGGGTTATAATGTGTCTGCTGCCTAGACAGCTCTGCCCACAGGGTTTCTCATCCTGAAGGTTAACATGGTGGTGGAGTCAGTGGTGGAAACATTCAACATCACCTACTGTACAGTTAGCCACAGACACAGGCCTCATTTACATCTTCACAAGACCACATCAACTGCTGCATGGCAGATTGTGGATACAGGTTCAGGCTCACATCCACATTCATGTATTTTATAGGTATCCTAAGGTACGTGTCATAGGTATACTAAGCAGAGGAAGCTGGTGGGAGGAGCTATAGAAGAACAAGCTCCTAGTAATGGTTGGAATGCAGTGGTGGAAAAAGTACCCAACTGTCATACTTGAGTAAAAGTAAAAGATACCTTAACAGAAAATGAGTGAAAGTCACCCAGTAAAATACTACTTAAGTAAAAGTCTAAAAGTATTTGGTTGTAAATATAGTTAAGTATCATAAGTAAATGTAATTGCTAAAATATACTTAAAAATCAGTAAAAGTATGAATCATTTAAAATTCCTTAAATTAAGCAAACCAGATGGCACAATTGTCTTTTTTCCCCTATATTATGGATGGCCAGGGGCACACTAACACTCAGACATCATTTACAAACGAAGCATTTGTGTTTAGTGAGTCTGCCAGATCAGAGGCAGTAGGGACGACCAGGGATGTTATCTTGATAAGTGCGTGAATTGGACCATTTTCTGTCCTGCTAATCATACAAATTGTAACGAGTACTTTCAGGTATTATTTTCCTTAGGAATATAGTAACGTAAAAGTTGTCAAAAATATAAATAGTAAAGTAAAGTACAGATACCCCAAGATACCCTTAAGTAGTACTTTAAAGTATTTTTAATTAAGTACTTTACACCACTTGGAATGGAATAATGGAATGTAGTCAAATGTGGTTTCCATGTTTGATACCATTCCATTAATTCCATACTAGTCATTACAATGAACCCATCCACCTACAGCTCCTCCCAGCAGCCAGATACTAAGGGATTTGTGTCATCTCCAGAAGACCACATCAACTGCTGGTCTGGCAGATCATGGATATATTGTATAGAGGTCAGGTTAAGGGGTTTACACACAATATATCGGTTCACATCCACATTATATTGACCTTGTCATATACTTCGTTCCATCCACACTATCATCTAGGTATACTAAGGTACAATTGTGCCATAGGTATCCTTAACCCCATGCTGTTATACTTCCTAGACCTGGCAGAACATTGGATATCAAGGTTCTCCCTAGAGTGCCTACTGTACAGTGCATGCCGGTACATAGAAATAAGTCTCTTACCGATTCTGCCTCTGCCCTGTGGACCATGTTAAAAGTAGCTACTAATTAGAAATTTGAAAGCAAAGCTCATTGCCAAGTTAAAAATAGGTTAAAAGTGCACTGAGGAACTGAAAGTCTGATCTTCTCCCTCCACTATCCGTTTCTAAACCCGCCTCACTTATCTGCCCTATCTTTGACCATGCAACAGGAAAAGACTTAGAGACAACACTTATTTATTTGTGACGGCACAGCTCTATATGAGCTTAAGTCACATTTTGTGATTATTATTATTAATTWATTTTTTATGTCCAATGTAGCCGTTTTTATCAAATAATTTCTGGGTACAAAATGAAGTACCTAACTGTGATTGTTTTCAATAAYAAATATCAAAAAGCAACAAAAATAGCTTCTTAGCAAAGAGCAATTTCTCAAGCAATACTTTTGCTAGGACTGTTTGGAAGTTGTCTGAGTGGGGAGAGGAAAACGAAAACTAGCTGTTATTGACAGAGAGGTTTGGAACGCTCTTTCTTATTGTTCTATTAACTAATTTACCACCTGGTGATGTCACCAGGCAGGCCAAAACTCCATCCCACCAAAACAGGCTGAAATTTCAGGCGGTCTTTTCAAATAGCTCTTACACTAAAAGGGCATTATAATTATTTTCACAATATTATTCCAACCTCATTGTGGAAATATATATAAAAACACAGGAAAATCATAGATATAAAACACAGGAAAATCATGTTTTTGACAGCACGGTAGTTTTATGAAACATGGGAGTTGTGCTGCTTTGAAAGTTTATAAACTTGTAAACCCACTTAACAGAGAAAAGGAGAAAAGTACTAGCTAAATTCAGGGCAGCAATGTTTTTGAGAGCTGAAACAACACTTTTGCAGTTGTCCACAGTTATATCTTTCCCAAACTCTGATAGAAAACAGTATCTATATACCCACCAGGGAAGCCCCCGTTCTGTTATAGACTGAATCATGTGACACGACAGACCAATCAGTACTCATCTCTCGGCATGTCCAAACTCACCATAATCTCAGCCAATCATGGCTAGCCAGGATGGATCCTGTCTATATATCTGTGCCAATATAGCTCAGTGCTTTTCTCCTTGGCTTTAATTGTTTAATTCATATTTCCATAATAAAGCACATTAAAGTAATTAAGGCACAAACAGCCCTACTGTGAAGTAGTAACGAGCATCAAACGCCTAGGATCATATAACCAGTCAAATTTTTCACTGACACAAGRCTGCTTTTTGATCTTCAATAGCAAAATATCACAAGCTTTTCTAATTTCTTGAGAGCTTTTTAATTTGGCACACGGTACCCACACAAGGTGACATACTTCACACCACCCATCGAGTCACAACTGGTGCTGTTGTTGTTCTCTCTCCTCTCTGTCAGAACTCAGCGTCTTCCGGCAGTCAGGTCAACGGTGGAATTAATTACACACTCACAGGTGTACAGATCTCACTGCAAACACAATGAGATCAACACAAACATAATCTAATGCTGGTCAGCATCAAGCTACACACAGTCAGATGAATAAAACACACCATTATCTCTGGCTATAATCTCTCTTTTGTCTCTGCTGCTCCACTTTGCAGAGAAGAGAGTGAATCTGCTGACTGCCTTCGCTGTGCAGCAGCTTGATATTAGAAGCAAAAAGGCATTTGCTTTTCTCCCTGCATGTGATAAAACCCCCCATTGCAATTAAATATTCAACTATCATGTACTCCCTTATGTACTCACTAATGAATACATACAGTTGAAGTCGGAAGTTTACATACACTTAGGTTGGAGTCATTATAACTCGTTTTTCAACCACTCCACAAATTTCTTGTTAACAAACTATAGTTTTGGCAAATCGGTTAGGACATCTACTTTGTGCACGACAAAAGTAATTTTTCCAACAATTGTTTAGACAGATTATTTCACGTATAATTCACAGTATCACAATTCCAGTGGGTCAGAAGTTTACATACACTAAGTTGACTGTGCATTATACAAATTGGAAAAATCCAGAAAATTATGTCATGGCTTTAGAAGCTTCTGATAGGCAAATTGGCATAATTTGAATCAATTGGAGGTGTACCTGTGGATGTATTTCAAGGCCTACTTTCAAACTCAGTGCCTCTTTGCTTGACATCATGGGAAAATCAAAAGAAATCAGCCAAGACATCAGAAAACATTTGTAGACCTCCACAAGTCTGGTTCAACCTTGGGAGCAATTTCCAAACGCCTGAAGGTACCACGTTCATCTGTACAAACAATAGTACACAAGTATAAACACCATGGGACCACGCAGCCGTCATACCGCTCAGGAAGGAGACGCATTCTGTCTACTAGAGATGAACGTACTTTGGTGAGAAAAGTGTAAATCAATCCCAGAACAACAGCAATGGACCTTGTGAAGATGCTGGAGGAAACAGGTACAAAAGTATCTATATCCACAGTCAAACAAGTCTTATATCGACATAACCTGAAAGGCCGCTCAGCAAGGAAGAAGCCACTGCTCCAAAACCACCATAAAAAAAGCCAAACTACTGTTTGCCACTGCCTATGGGGACAAAGATCGTACTTTTTGGAGAAATGTCCTCTGGTCTGATGAAACAAAAATAGAACTGTTTGGCCATAATGACCATTGTTATGTTTGGAGGAAAAAGGGGGAGACTTGCAAGCCGAAGAACACCATCCCAACCGTGAAGCACGGGGGTGGCAGCATCATGTTGTGGGGSTGCTTTGCTGCAGGAGGGACTGGTGCACTTCACAAAATAGATGGCATCATGAGGCAGGAAAATTATGTGGATATATTGAAGCAACATCTCAAGACATCAGTCAGGAAGTTAAAGCTTGGTCGCAAATGGGTCTTCCAAATGGACAATGACCCCAAGCATACTTCAAAAGTTGTGGCAAAATGGCTTAAGGACAACAAAGTCAAGGTATTGGAGTGGCCATCACAAAGCCCTGACCTCAATCCTATAGAAAATTTGTGGGCAGAACTGAAAAAGTGTGCGCGAGCAAGGAGGCCTACAAACCTGACTCAGTTACACCAGCTCTGTCAGGAGGAATGGGCCAAAATTCCCCCAACTTATTGTGGGAAACTTGTGGAAGGCTACCTGAAACGTTTGACCCAAGTTAAACAATTTAAAGGCAATGCTACCAAACACTCAATTAGTATATGTAAACTTCTGACCCACTGGGAATGTGATGAAATAAATAACTGCTGAAATAAATCATTCTCTCTACTATTATTCTGACATTTCACATTCTTAAAATAAAGTGGTGATCCTAACTGACCTAAGACGGGGAATTTTTACTAGGATTAAATGTCAGGAATTGTGAAAAACTGAGTTTACATACACCTTAGCCAAATACATTTAAACTTCCGACTTCAACTGTACATCAGCAGTAACTGTAATACAAAATAGGACAAATTAAACTAAACTAGCATGAAATATTGTACAAATAAAATAATTTATGGAGAAATGCAGACAAACCATCCTTGCTATTAATTCCAAAAAGATTTGTCTTTACAACAAAATAGATATCCATGATCGCAGTTATGGAAGAGATAAAAAAAGATTGTTGTATTTACAGAAACACTGTGGTTCAATTCTAAAAAAAACACTTAATTACCGACTTCAACAATAGGCTCAAGCATTGACATATTTTTTTTTACATTCATTCAGGATCCCAACAGATTTATTACAGAGAAAAGGAGTTTCTTCTTATTCATTATTCATTATTCATGATAACACATCTCGCTGATGTTACATGAATGACATTACATCCGTCCTTTGTCTGTCAGTACTTGCTCTGTTACTGCTATGTTTCATGGAAAATGATCAGCAAACCCTTTACTTCTCTCATATGAATATATTTAGTGTCAGACCTCTGATGAATACATGTAAATGTTTGTGCGGTCCTGAGTTCACTGATTTATAAATATATGTACAAGTTACACACAATATATGTATGTACTTTTTTCAAAAACGGAATATATGTTACCAACAGGAAAGAGAAGAAGCACTTGTTGATAACTGTCACACAAAAAACAGCAACATTGGCTACATTGCAAGAAACTCAATTTTAAGGCCAGAAAAGGCCATTTCTAAAATGTAGAAAACATTGTCAGGGCATAAAAAAAAAAGATCAAGTCCACCCCCAACCCAAGGAAAACATGGCAGAGACAGAATAAGAGATGCAGCTCTCTTTTCACAGGAGTGGGCCTCTGATCCTTGAGCTGAAGGAGCTTTGCTCTCTCCAGACACGCTTCCTGCACACGCAGCATTACAAGTGAACTCAAGCCTGATTGGAAAGGACAGGCTGGCAGACAGAGCCAGCCAAAGGAGAGGAGAGGAGCTCAGAACGCAGTGTACAGTACCTACGCTGGGCTGGCATTCTCCTCGCATCCTGTCAGGGACACCAGTGTGATGGGCTCGGGTTGGACTGTACTGGCAACAGAGACAGATGCCACACCTCACTTGCAGCAGAAGCCCAGATAATATCTGGACATGAAGACTTGGGGAGTTCAGACAGATGAGTGGTTCTGAGGTGCCAATGTGGCAGTGAGTAATGAGAATCAAAAGACACCTCTGAATATGTCTCAGTTGCTCCAGCAGGTTAGCCATGTCCCTGGGAAAGACATCTTTATGTCTTCAGAAAATATCCCTCAACAGAGGAATGGACCTCTCTCTCTCTCCCTAGTGAGGAGTGAGACAGGCAGACAGAGAGGCGAGGACGCAGACAGCTAGACTTGACTGCTGAACAGATAACTGCAGGGAGAGCAGGTTTTCCCTCTACTACAGAACAGAGGACACGGTCAAAAGGAGGGCTTGACACAGCGCCTTTGAAGACTAATGGCATTATGGTTTCAACCAGGCAGCTGGTTATTCGGGGCGAGGGGGAGCGAGCGAGAAGCGGGAGGAGTGCATTATTAAGTGTAATGAATGTCAGCCAGCGCATCCAAGTTGTCTGACACATCAGGTGCCAATTATATTGGCAGGCCCATTTTCCCCCTCATCCACTCTGTAGCTCTGAGGAGAGTCTTCTTTGGCATACCTGACATCTGCCTCATTAGCTGGGACAGACGGACAGACTGAGCAGGCTGGCCGCTGTGCTCCATGCCCGCCCCAGGCCTCCCTGGGCCTTCACAGGGGCGCAGGGAGACTATCCACTTTTTCAAACTCCTCCACTTAGCTCAGCTCTCTTACCTATTATTGATGAAGTGAATGGAGGACGTGGTGGAATATGAATTAGAGACAGACGGACAGAGAAGAGTGACATTTGAGGTAATTATAGTATTTTGTCCAAAATGGCACCCTACCCCCTATATAGTGCATTACATTTGACCAGGGCCCATTGGGCTCTGGTCAAAAGTATTGCACAATATAGAGAATAGGGTGCCATTTGGGACGCAGTCGTACTGGTACGTGCTGTAGCTGTAGTGGTCCCTTGGTTTGGTATCACAAGCAGGGCAGGTTGTTCATTAGTCAACATCTATGGTGTTTTCGTATCAGATATTCATAAAATGGTAAATAAAGCATTCATGGGTATCGTCGCCTCAGGTGTTTCGGAGCAAACACTATTGATTTTGTGAAGCTTTTGCAAAATAATGGTCACAGATGTGTCAAGGCATTCATCAGATTGTATCAATGAGTTCAATGGTGTTTTCGTATCAGATAATACGCTGTTCTCTCTGATAATCATATGCACTGACTGATCTCAAAGGTATTATAAAACGGGTTGCAGCCAAGCCAGGCATTCATACATTTCATCTCTCCCAGAAAAAAAATTCTAGACATTATTTCCCCATGCTTATTGGCTAGCATTTGGTTCAGCGGGATTTAATAAGTAAGCCTTGTCATGTTTCTACCTGGCCTGCGCAACATCTTGTAGTATTTTTTGTGATCTCCATTGTGCCATGCATATGAACGTGACGAGACTGACATCTTCTCTGAGCCAGGCGTATAATTATCAGGATCTTTATAATGGACATATTCAAAGAAATGGCAATATAGAAACAAAAAACAAATGAAAATGCACAGTTCGCTGTCATTTCAGCTGCTTTATGTTATTGTGTGTTAGCTTGCCTTTAGTTGGCTAGCTAGCTAGCAAATGAGAAGTAACATTAGCCTAGCTATCCTCCATAACTATATTATTGACTTGACAATCAGCTGCTTTTTGCCTATTTATACATTATTTATTAAATCATTATTTATTTATTGGTGCTCATCTCTCATCATCATTTAACCTCTGCTAGCTAGCTAGCTGGCTACATGCCAATGATTTTTTTAGCATAGCAATTTATAATGAATGAAATAAATAGAACAAACAACTGGGTCAAAACAAAACAAAAATATTTATGACCAGCATGTTTGGATAGCAACTTCAGAACCTCAGAGTTAACAACTGGCTTTTGCCTGGACTAAATTGTCTGGTGGAAGTACGATATAAAACCAATTTACTCATTAAAATAATATTTTTAATGAAAACATTAAGTTAATCTTCACATTTTTTTATGTTTGCAACAGTTTCATAAAAGCGGTTTTATAAAATCAATTTTATAAAAGCAGTTTCATAAAAGCTGTTGCCAACTGCTTCGCCTTGGGCCTAACAACAGGAAAGATGGCGTTGTACTGGATTGGGCCACTGTTTTACATTCTCCGACCCAATTTTGCTATTTTGTCTTTATTTTCACAAAATGTATCCGCTATCATTTCTTCAACCGACGAGAACTTATGAACATCAGATCGGCAGTTACTTACCTCAATTCTGGCTTCAACTTTGACTCATTTGCCCTTTCTGTAATTCCGACTCAATTTTCGTACTGTATTACCCAAAAGGAAACGCCGGCATAACAGAGCCAAAAGAGGGGGGATCCTAGCGAGATTAAGGCAAAGAGAAAACCGGCAAACTCTTCCCTTCATTCTACTAATAAGATAGATGGATGACCTTCGATCGCAGATTTGCTACCAACAGCAATATTCTCTGCTTTTCTGAAAAATGGCACTTACTGAACTGTACAAGGCTATAAACAAGCAGGAAAACCTTCATCCGGAGGCTGCTTTTCTGGATGCCATCGATTTTAAGACACGTGATGTCTGGTGGAAGGATGATGTACATCAACGTGTCTCCTTCGCCACTAGGGGATATAAAGTCCTAGACCACTGTTATTCTACCCACAAGCAAGCATTCAAGTCCCTTGTCCGCCATTCGGCAAATGGATCATAACTCCATACTCCTGCTTCCTGTTTACAAGCAGAAGCTCAAACAGGATGTGCCCATGACTTGCTCCGTTGAGAAATGGTCACTGTGCCGATAACGTCGATGAGCTTACCACCTCAGTCACTGGCTTCACTAGGAAATGCATTGATGACATTGTCCCTACAGTGAAGGTTCGCTGCGGAATTAACTAAACTAAACGACAGGGCTACCGCACACAGGGCTATCGCAGACTACCCTGAGGCTACGGCTGAGGACAAGAACAAGTACAAAAAGTCCCGCTATGATCTCAGCAGAATCATCAAAAGAGCAAAAGGACAATAGGAATAAGGTGGAATCCTATTACATATGCTCAAATGCCCACCAAGTGGCAGGGGATACAGTCCATTACGGATTACAAAGAAAGACCCAGTCGTGATCTGCCCAACGATGCCGCTCTACCAGGCGAAGTCAATGCATATTATACACGCCTCTACAATAACAACATTGTGCCGGGTGTGAGGGCCGCCACTGACCTCAGAGGACTGGGTGATCTTGCACTCCAAAGCTGACGTGAAAAGTCTTTAATCAGGTCAACACCTACAAGGCCGCATGGCCCGATGATATTCCCGGGTTCATTCTCAGAGCATGCGCAGAACAGCTGGCAGGCATATTCACGGTAATTTCTAACCTTTCCTTGTCCCAGTCTGTAATCCCCACACATCTTATGATGAACACCATCATTCCTGTTCCCAAGAACTCTAAGGCTTCAACAATGACTACCACCCTGTGGCACTCACATCTGTACTCATGAAGTGCTTTGAGAGACTGGTTATGGCACACTTCAACTCAATCATTCCAGACACCCTCGACCCACTCCAATTTGCATACCACCCCAACAGATCCATAGATGACACAATCTCAATTGGACTCCACACTGCCCTCACCCACCTAGATAAGAGGAATACCTACGTGAGAATGCTGTTAATTGACTACAGCTCAGCCTTCAACACCATTGTCCCCTACAAGCTTGTCACCAAGCTTAGGACCCCGGGACTGAACACCTCCCTCTGCAAATTTGATCCTGGACTTCCTGACGGGCTGACCCCAAGTGGTGAGGGTAAGCCACATCACTTTCGCCACGCTGACCATCAACACGTGGGCCCCACACGGGTGTGTGCTTAGACACCTCCTGTACTCTGTTCACCCATGACTGCGTGGCCATGCACGATTCCAACACCATCATCAAGTTTACAGACGACATGACGGTGGTAGGTCTGATTACCGGTGACGATGAGACGGCCTACAGGGAGGAGGTCAGTGACCTGGCAGTGTGGTGCCGGAACAACAACCTCTCCCTCCAAGCCATTAAGACCAAGGAGCTGATCGTGGACTACAGGAAGGGCTGGGGGCAGGGGGAGCATGCCCCAATCCACATCAACAGGGCTGCAGTGGAGCAGGTCGAGTTTCAAGTTCCTCGGTGTCCAAATCACAAAGGACTCAAAACGCGCGCAGTTGTGAAGAAGGCATGACAGCGCTTCATTCCCCCTAAGGAGGTTGAAAAAGTTTAGCATGGGCCCTCAAATACTCAAAAAGGGCTTCAGCTGTGCCATTGAGAGCAACTTGACTGGCTGCATCACTGCTTGGTATGGCAATCGCACCACCCGCGATGGCATGGCGCTACAGAGGGTGGAGCAGACAGCCCAGTACATCACTGGGGCTGAGCACCTTGCCATCCAGGACCTCTATATCAGGCGGTGTGAAAGGAAGGTCCGGAAAATCGTTAGACTCCAGCCACCTAAGCCAGAGACTCTCTCTGCTTCCGCACGGCAATCAGTACCGGGGCTCCTGAACAGCTTCTATCCCCAAGCCATAAGACTGCTAAATGGCTAACTAATAGCTAACAAAATGGCTACATGAACTATCTGGGTTGACCCTTGTATTTTATTTTTGCACCGTCTCTATGCACACTCACAGGGCCCTACACACTCAGGCACACCAACACTCCAACACACACACAAACACTCACTTCATAATTTGCTCACATACACATAGCCATACATTTATACTGACTCTATTCACACTCACACCCACTCACATACAATCATCATAAACGCTGCTGCTACTCTGTTTATCATACAGTATATCCTGATGCCTAGTCACCTTACCCCTATACATATCTACAGCTATCACCCCAGTATCCCTGCACATTGTAAATAAAGTACTAGAACTGACTGACCCTGTATATAGTATGCTTACTTACTTCCTCATGTTCTTCATATTTCTTATTTTATTTCTTGTGTGTTTTTGTTCTACCTTGTGTTATTTCTAGAATTAAATTGTTATTGATTACTGCATTGTTGGGATTAGAGTTTGAAAGAAAGGCATCTCCCTGTAGTAGTGCATGTGACATTAAAAAACGGGTTTAATTGCTTAAAACTAACTCAGGTAGTGACAATGATATTCACCATAAGCACATCACACCACTGTTATAAAATAAAGTTCCTCTTCCTCTTTTCAAACCAACAAGTCTTCTAGAGTGCTTTACCCCAAGGTTCAAGTTGTCTACTCTCCAGATAATATGCAATGGACTCCTGTGCCATTAAGCAGCACTAGCACCTCTCTAAGGCACTCCCTACTGTCCCATAGTATATACGCTTGCTTCACACAGTGGCACTAAACACCAACCTACAGACCATTATATTAGGACAATAGATCACTGTTAACGATAGCCCCCTAGTATGACTACAGGGACCTTTTATATCTGTCCTTTGTAAAGCTTTATCAGAAGTCTGTGTCCCAACTGGCACAACCGATTCCCTTTATAGTGCACCACTTTTGACCAGGGTTCATAGGACTTTTGTCAAAAGTTGTGTACTACTGTATATAGAGGACAGGGTGCCATTTGAAATGAAGGCAGGATGAATTGAACCCAAGTGCCCACTAGGGAAATAGGATACATGTGTCAGATGGGGGGGGGGGGGGGGGTCAGAGAAGTGATTGTAACCTCAAGCATTTTGATAGAGTGACTCTTTTGGACATATGTGCATCTGTTGATTTACTTACTCAAGTACATCCATCAGACACCACAAAGACTGACGAATGTGAACTAATGTGTTTCTACGACTCTTGTTTCTACAATTCAGCGTCGGATTAGTTGACTTTTCAAGCCACGGCTTTTGATATGGCCAAGAGAATATTGTCAACCGCACAAAACAAGACCAAAACTTTTTTGGTCTTTTGTTTGTAACAAGCTATTCGCTGACAAAAGAGGCATCGATGAAAAAAACAGGACACTCACTGAAGAAAGTGGATGAAGATGCAGAGTGCACATGAAATAAAAAAAAAAGAGAACACATTAATATCAACATCTTCATCCTTAATATCGTCACACAGTATTTATGTTACTCCTACTACTATCCTACCTCATACATGACCACTAGACTGACAGCCGGGGTTGTTGAGACCAGGATGCATCATGGCACCATAAACGACCACCTTAGAACAAGTGCAGTCAATCAGTGCCTGGTCTGAGGTAATACAACACTGAGACCAGGGCTCAGCTTTAGAGGCAGCAGCAGATTTATAGGAAATACAGTATAAAAAGGAATCCTTTAACAGGCACTTGTTACTGTGTTATTGTACTTGTCCATACAACATAACGCCAGCTAGTGGATACAGGCCCTCAACCCTGTGTGCACGCACAGCAACACACACACACATACGTACACACACTCGTACACACCAATGACTGAATATATGAATGGACAAAGCCGTCGATCACGTGACACCATTCATTCCTATGTCGGTTAAGATGTGAAAGTGACGTTGCAGGCTAGCTCAGTGCTGACCCCTCTCATTGAGTAACTGAAGTTTAAGGGCGACCAGTGTATTGCAGGCTGCCATTAGCAACTAAATTATCCTCATAACTTCTTCTGTGTGAGTGGAGACCTCAAAAACATTTGTTGGCATCAAAAATGGAAAACAATTGGTTTTCAATATAACCTTTACTGAGTGGATATACTAATCTGTATTTGATGTTTAAAAAATACACTTAAGAGACTGAGATATGCATACGTTAAATCATCTGGTCATGCAGGAAACACAGGATGTTTATGAAAGTTGTTTGGCTCTAGGCCAGCCGTTCCCAAACTAAGGGTCGCAACCCTATGTGGGGTCGCCTGATATGAAAATGGGGTCGCAGGAGAATTTCCAAAAACCTGGTAAAAAAACTAAAACATAATATCGTCTTTGGCTCTCAAAATCATTGTAATGTGGTTAACCTTAAAAATCTAAATGAAAATTATTCAAAATTAAAAGTTAAAATTCAACCAGAGCCATTCAACCGTTGCAGTTGAATCATTCCCACAGTAAACGGCTATGCCCGCTACGCTATTAATCCGCACACTATTGCAGACTTTGATATTACCGTCCGCAATTGATATGGTGAGAACAATGGAGGCAGAGGCACAGAAACTCACATCAATACCTTTGTCAGATGACAGTGTGAAACTAAAAATGTATGCTATAGCTAGCAATCAAGAGGAAACTGACTGAATGACTCAAACTCCCCACCTTATGCTCTCCAAATGGACGTTAGCTGTGAGGGCCGAGACTGCCCAAGCATTGACTTTTGTTCGCTATATGTCGGAGGAAGCTATTCACGAGGACATATTGTTCTTCCTCACAATTCCCGGGCAGGAAACGGCATAGGGGATGTTCAGTGTGCTGCGTGGCTATATTGACAAAAAACTGATTCCATGGGATTGAATGGTGGGCTTTTGCACAGATGGGGCTCTATATATTATGGGAAGGCTGGCAGGCCTCTGCAGTGTAGTTATGCATGTGTCTCCCTCTGCCATATGGACGCATTGTATGATACACCCACTGAGCTATAAAGGATACATACCAAGAGCAACTGGCGGTTAAAGAGCTGAGCGCAGAATTCTGAGATATGAAGCAGGTAACTTCCATCGTAAACTACAACGTGCACACCTGTTCGCAAAACTATTTGGAGATATGGGATTAGAGCATGGACATTTTATATTTCACACCAAGGCTTGGTGGTTATCGAGGGGGCGCGTTGGAAAGATTTTTCGAATTGAGAGAGGAACTGTTGTCATTCGCAATGTACAGTGGGGAGAACAAGTATTTAATATACTGCCGATTTTGCAGGTCTTCCTACTTACAAAGCATGTAGAGGTCTGTAATTTTTATCATAGGTACACTTCAACTGAGAGACGGAATCTAAAACAAAAATCCAGAAAATCACATTGTATGATTTTTAAGTAATTCATTTGCATTTTATTGCATGACATAAGTATTTGATACATCAGAAAAGCAGAACTTAATATTTGGTACAGAAACCTTTGTTTGCAATTACAGAGATCATACGTTTCCTGTAGTTCTTGACCAGGTTTGCACACACTGCAGCTGGGATGTTGGCCCACTCCTCCATACAGACCTCCATACAGACCATAGACACTGTATATTCGATAGGCAATGAGTTGAAAAACTACAAACCTCAGATTTCCCACTTCCTGGTTGGATTTTTTCTTGGATGTCTGTGAGTTCTGTTATACTCACAGACATCATTCAAACAGTTTTAGAAACTTCAGAGTGTTTTCTATACCCGAATCTACTAATACTATGGATATATTAGCAACTGGGCCTGAGTAGCAGGCAGTTTACTCTGGGCACCTTATTCATCCAAGCTACTCAATACTGCCCCCAGCCATAAGAAGTTAATAGCAAACTTGTATGCCATCTGTAAATATGAATGAAATTGTTAAATTACGAGCCTTGTTGGTTAAGCCACAGGAAAAGTCAGCAACCTTCCCAATAGCTATGATTGGCTGAGATAATAAGTGGGCTGGACATACCGGAGAGAGGAGTTTGGATTGGTCTGCCATATAGAGGGCTTCTGTCTATTTGAACTGGTCAGTTTGTGTTGGTATTTTTTTTTTTATGTATCGTGTAGTGGAGCTGCATAAGTGTGGCTCTCTACTTTCTGGAGGTTTGAGTTTTGAAATCAGAGGAATTAGAGTATGATAGCTAAAGAGATGGAGACGGATTACATCAACAAACTAATTGCAACGTGGCATGGCATCAATGACAGGGAGACGCGCATGATGGATATAAGATAGCCTCGCTAGATACATTTTCAGATATTACAGGTCTCTAATTTTGAGAGAAAGTGGCTTCATTTCAAGCTAAAGTGTACTGTTAGCTAGCTAGCTCCCTAGCTAATGTTACATGTATGATATTATTATTTGTATCCCAGGACCATTTGCTTTGCTAGTTAGAGCCTAATGTTAGCTAGCTAACATTGAACCTGGTTGGTTAATTCCCAGCAGATTCATGCAGGGTAGTAACAACATGATTTGGCACTATGTTCATTGTTGTTTAACTAGCTAACGTTAGCTGGCTGGCTCGTTAGCTAACGTTACGTGTGTGATCTTACACGTTGTTTACCTAGCTAGGTTCATTGTTTATCTAGCTAGCTAGCTACATGTCTTAAACTAAAGTGTACAACACCCATTGAATATGGCCAGTGTCAGTAAACGTCGGCAAAAAAGCGTAATGAAATTGTTGCCAGCAGAGCTGGTTAGGCTGTTTTCATGTAATCCAGAGTTAAACAAATCATCAGCAGAGCATCATGTGTAAGCACTGAACGCTGAGAGCGAAACAAGATGGGTGGGGCTAAAGTTTAAGAGGGTGTGAATGATGCTTAATGGCTGTAGACAAAGAAGAGCTCTTCACTAGATACCAAAACATTTAAAGGCCATTTTCTGAAAAGTGAGTTTACAAGTTTATCAAGTTTCAAAGCAGAATTACTTTCCTATTGTTCATCACAAATACAGTGTATGACATACCATTTTGTAACTCTGAGTCTCTCCTTTTATCCAATGTAAAAAACAATTTCAAATTTTGCTACATAAGACCAAATCCAGGTGGTGAGTCACATATGAGTGACCAAATCAGCGAAATCTGATTGACTGTGATCCTGTCTCAGTTGACATGTCGGTAAGTGAAAGCAAACAGCTGATCGAGCTGTCGTGTGACGGAATGCTGCAGACAACGCATTCATGGGTCACTATGGAGGTGTTTTGGTTCATCACTCAAAGAGAATACTGTGCCATCTCTATCCGAGAATTAAAACAAATTTTACGCTGATTCAGTGTTCTCATCTGCATTAAAAACAAATATCGATCCAGGCTGGACGTGACAGAAGAGATGAGGCGCACACTGTCGACCACGTCCCCTGACTTTGAGAAGCTCCGATGAAGGCATATATCAAGCACACCCATCTCATTAGAGGTGGTGAGATATGAGACATCATGCCAGATTAATTTTCAATTGACTGTCATAGCCCCACATTAAAACGTTTATGATGGTGAGTTGAGAATACAATCATAAATACTGTTAGAATGTTTAGCAATTGACTGCCATAGCCCCAATTTTGTTTTTAAATAACATTGGCTGTTAATTATTTATTTTTTAAATTAATTTGGTTGGGGTCAGGGCTGTTATCGTGACCATATTACCGCCAAATTCCATGTGACCACGGTAAAAAGGCTCAAATTCCATGTGACCACGGTAAAAAGGATTCCCAAAACTGCGCTCTAATGCCTCATTAGTAGCCTAGCAAACTTTCAGACAGTTACTAAAGGCTGGTACTCAGTGGTCCGTTGTCCCTCTAATCACTTTGACATCAATGCAAATGTGAATCGAAAATCAAATGGAAACGCTTCATGAGAGCCCTGGCATTGAGAGTTTGAGCAGAATAGGATCGATCACCTGTTGCGCATGCCAGCTGCCCATAGCTGGTTGATCCATGGAATCAAATAAGTGTTCCTGTTGCGCAACGTTTCTATAGTCTTTGTTACGCAATTGCATGAGAAAACAACGTTTTAAAAAGAGGAGGATCTATTAAAAAGAGGATCCCGTCAGCTTTGTATTGGCTAGGCTTATTATGTTTATTTCTCAACTTTCCATAAATTAAACACATTGCTTGGCTTTACGAGCGGCGTAGCCCACCTGACTGGCATGAAAATGAACTGCGGGAAAAGCCTCCTCCATTTGCTATTCAAGTGCATATGGATGACATGTTTTCCCCCTGCCCGTTTCGACAGGTGCATGATAACAGCCCATTCTAAATCAAAACTCATTTCACACATATTATTTAGTATATGTAAAGACCCGTGCTTAATTACTTTGTAAATCGGGAGGTGACGGAACAAAAAGTGAGGTCGAGGGGGGGGTTGACCTTGGGAGCTCTGAGGTACCGAAACGCATAAGAAGCAGAAAAGCATCTTTATAATAATGCTTAAGCATTTGCATAGTGGCATAGAGCAGTGGAGCTGAGTCACTTACAGAAGTGGCACACGTGGGGACAAATGTAAAAGTCATTTTACATGACTGGAGACTGGCACCGCACAAATGATCGAAATGACAGGCTACTTTGACACTGACACACGGAGATCAATAAAGACGACCTTGTCTTCAATCCATCCATAGCCTAGGCCTAGGTATGTGGGGAGACTCACATATTGTAGGCTACAATATGAGGAGGAAATTATAGTCCTAAAAATGCTTTCCAGTTTCACTGACTCACCCAATGATGCCTAGCTCCCTCGCGAGTGATGGGCGATGTGTTCGTGCCAAACTCCTAAAACAATATTTGGAAGTTGATTCAATATTTTGGTAGCCTACAGCATATGGATTCGAGTCGTCTCTTTGTGTAGCCTACATGGCATATTAAAAAAGTAACTGCACATAACCTCCATTCCCTAATCAGGTGCAGGCTATGGATGCCATTTTTTTGTGGGCCATCCTAAACAAAAAATTATTCCATACATACAGTACCAATCAAAAGTTTACACTTAAAAAATCTAAATTGTAGAATAATAGTGAAGACATCAAAACTATGAAATAACACAAATACGTAGAATCATGTAGTAACCCCAAAAAGTGTTAAACAAATCAAAATATGTTATATTTTAGATTCTTCAAAGTAGCCACCCTTTGCCTTGATGACAGCTTTGCATTCTCTCAACCAGCTTCATGAGGTAGTCACCTAGAATGCTTTTCCAACAAAAGACTTCCCAAATGCTGAGCACTTGTTGGCTGCTTTTCCTTCACTTTGTGGTCCAACTCATCCCAAACCATCACAATTGGGTTGAAGTCGGGTGATTGTGGAGGCCAGGTCATCTGATGCAGCACTCCATTACTCTCTTTCAAATAGCTCTTACACAGCCTGGAGGTGTGTTCTGGGTTAATATCCTGTTGAAAAACAAATAATAGTCCCAACTAAGCGCAAACCAGATGGGATGGCGTATCGCTGCAGAATGCTGGTTAAGTGTGCCTTGAATTCTAAATAAATCACTGACAGTGTCACCAGCAAAGCATCCCCACAAAATCACACCTCCTCCATGCTTCACAGTGGGAACCACACATGCAGAGATCATCCGTTCAATCTCACAAAAACACAGAGGTTAGAACCAAAAATGAATTGCCGATTTCTGAGGCTGGTACTCTCTAATGAATTTATCCTCTGCAGCAGAGGTAACTCTGGGTCATCCGTTCCTATGGCGGTCCTCATGAGAGCCAGTTTCATCATAGCACGTGATCTTTTTCTTGACTGCACTTGAAGAAACTTTCAATGTTCTTGAAACTTTCCACATTGCCTGATCTTCATGTCTTAATACACTGCTCAAAAAATAAAGGGAACACTAAAATAACACATCCTAGATCTGAATGAATGAAATATTCTTATTAAATACTTTTTTCTTTACATAGTTGAATGTGCTGACAACAAAATCACCCAAAAATGATCAATGGAAATCAAATTTATCAACCCATGGAGGTCTGGATTTGGAGTCACACTCAAAATTAAAGTGGAAAGCCAAACTACAGGCTGATCCAACTTTGATGTAATGTCCTTAAAACAAGTCAAAATGAGGCTCAGTAGTGTGTGTGGCCTCCACGTGCCTGTATGACCTCCCTACAACGCCTGGGCATGCTCCTGATGAGGTGGCGTTGCTAAACAAACTAGTGTAGCCCACAGTCATAGCCAGATCAAAGACTAACATAAGGATGACTCAGAATATGCTATTTTGTTCATATCATAATGCTTCTTTAGACCTGCCTAAAATAAATAATGGATGCATTGTGATGTTGTCTATATTAAATTGACTAAAATGTCAAATGTTCCAAAGATCCACATCAGAGACTTGTAGGATATGCGTGGAAGCCTGAGATGCTAAATGTGTTCATTAATGGTCAATTACCGTGAGACCGGCAATTATTTGAATGACAATCACCGGCTGACAAAATTTAATGACTGCCATAGCACTATAGTTGGGTCGCGAGAATTTTCAGATATCAAAATTAGGTTATGGGTCCAAAAAGTTTTGGAACCCCTGCTCAAGGCCTACATGGTCTAAAAGTGATTCCAGGTAGGGCATTTGGACATTAACCTAGCGGTGGGAGCACCTTCTCCCCCAGGGTTTGTTGGACAATCCTACCTGGGGTGACACATTGATGCACGATTTCCAGTTTCGCTCTCTCTCTCCCTCACCTCTAAGGAGCAGATGTGCTGATCAGTGCCACTTGATCTGTCAGTTGGATGGATAAAAATAGCCATAGAGATAGAGAGCAGGGAGTGGGACTTGATTTGTTTAACTCTTATGTGCACGAAAACTCAACTGATATTGAAAGGCTCTGCAAGGTTCTTGTACCATGGTGAACGAGACAGTCTTTTTCAAGGTCAATTGTTTGAAGATGCCTTTTCAATTTTCTGTTTGTCAGCAACATACAACTAATGTGTCAACAGTGCTACAGTATGTAACACTGCGATCAAGACTTCATTTTTTAAAGATATGTCTCATCTAAAGTATAGAAGCAATCAACCACACTTGGATGGAGAAAGAAGTCCTCTCCGCCCACCTAATGTAGAGAAATCAAATGTGTTCAAATCTGCTTACTAGTCCACTATACCTATACCCATACCCTATACCCTATACTCGTTATATCCCATATTTTTGTCGCTGTAGGCTCTTCAAAAATGCAAAACTTCACATATGTTTTGAAAGTTCACGATCAAGTGGGTTGGAGGGCAGGGACTATAACATGGGCTTGAGAACAGCAGAGTCAGCATGTTGCACTGTGGTGGAGAAGGCATCTAAATGGTAACAGCTATTAAACCAATGGATGCCCAAAGTAATTACCTCAACCCAAAGAAAGCTCTGTGCCTTCTTCCCTAAATTTCACTCTGGTTGAGTCACAAATGGCACCCTATTTCCTTTATAGTGCACTACTTTTGACCAGGGAATAGGGTGCCAGTTGGGACACACCACAGAGCACTGCTCACTCGCTGAGCAAGGGAGGTCAGGAGGGAGGCAGTGTATTGGTATACTGCTGTTGGTTCATCACAGTTTGTTTTATAGTTCATTCCATTTTCTTCTCTCTAAATTGTTTCCCTCACAGTTGAAAAGGAGATGATAATAGAATAGAAAATGAATAGCACGCATGTTAAGGACTGCATTATTAAGCGCCCCTTATTAAACCCGGGTCAATTAGTTATGTAGCTAGGCTATCACTTCCTTCTCTGACCGAGTTTACTTTTAATGAGTCATTCTGTCATTTCAATTTTCACTTGACGCGGTTCGTATCTAACTTTATCACAGGTGTGAAACGAGGTGCTAAAAGGAACCATGTTACATTAGGTAACCACTTAGAGGTCTCACGGCTATGATTCCAAATATTGAGGCTATTATTATCATCATCATGGCTATTAACATTACAACAGCCAGAGGCCATTCCCACCAGGTAAACAGAGCTAAATGACTGAGAGCAGCACAGTCAGGCTCGGAGACTCTAAGGATCCAGCTGGCAGAGGTTTAAGAGAGAGAGATGGACAGAAACAGAGGGACAGAAAAAGTGGGATGGAGAGGGACAGAGAAAGAGAGAGACAGTAGAGAGGACAGAGAAAGAGAGGAGTGGTCATTATATAACCGCTGAGACCATGAGACTGATTTACCTCCTTCAGCCTCCCCAGTCAGACACAGACCTGATTTCTCCTCTCTGCAGGGACGTTCTGCTTCACCAGGCAATCTCAACACATGCATGTGGCTGGTAGTGACAGTGGCTCCCTGTAGTGCTTCATTAACAGCTGGCGTAAAGGGGATGTTATGATGACCTACTGGTAAGTGGGTTTAGCATAAAAGTGTATGCTAAACCCAACTACATCATGTCAAATGAATAATCTAATGTTTTTTCTGAATGGATATCCTGGTCATCCTTTATCGTGTCTGTCCCACAGCGAATTTTCCCAATGTGTATTTTCACTCCAACTGTAGTGATGCTCAGCAGTTTTTAGAAGATGTGGCCACTTCTGCATGAGGAAGAAACAGATAGTTATATTTTTTGACACTCAGGTAGCATCATTGCATCTTAATTAAGTTAATTATGTAAATACTGTTGTTCTATTCCCTTCTCACCATTCAGGTTAAATGTTCAGTTTCTCGATTCATACTCCATCTGAGAAGGATTATGTGCATTAGTCAAAGCTCCCCAACACACCTGAGAGGATGAGGTGTCCGTCTGTTTGAAAAGGACATACGGGGGGGAAAGCCAATACCAAAACACTATTACAACAGAATTTAAAGTGTGGATTTTGCAAGGATTAAGAAAATAAGTACTACACCATAGTTACACCTTGAGCGATAGGCCCCATCAGGGTCGAGTTCCAGGCATAAGTGGTCGAAAATTCTCTCCACCCCATGGCAAAATGTGTAGAATTACAGAATATTGAACTTTAAAACTACAATGTTTCTCTCCACCGTCAAGAGGGTGGCCACAAAAAAGATATGCCACGAGGTGTGGGGCCCCCCAGCCAAATCTTGCTTAGGGCTCCCAAAAGGCTAGAGCCAGCCCTGGGCCCCATCAGAGAAGGGGGAAAAAAAGGTTTAATTATGTGCATAAAGCAAAAATAATCAAAGCATATTATAGAGAGCGGGAAAGATAGACGCTTAGGCTATGTGTTTTAGTCCCAATTGTCCCAAGGCTTTCAAATGCACTGTAACATCTTCATCAAACCACAGCTTTGGATTCATAGATAGTTTCATCATTTTGTTATGCTCTATCAAATACCTAAACCCCTCAATGGCTTAGGAGAGAACCACAATGCCTTTCTAGGAATTCATTAGATAGTCAGGAGCCTTTTTGAGGCTGTTTCTAACACAACGTTGACAAATGTAAGGATAATATGCTGTGTGGTTATATATGCATTAGTCAAATAAATACGCTACCACTGACACAAACTGTAAACATTTATATAAAATAGAGGAATTTAGAGCAAGCATATTGACACCAGGGAGAAGTTTAACTCTAAAACACCACACAGCAAGCACAGGAGACAGGAACCATGTCGAATCAGAGGAAGGGGGAACCATTTAACAAGATAAACCAGTATATTGGGACCAGAGATTGAGATGGCACAGGGAAAACAAGACATTTCATCTCCAGAGTTTTTTGTTGTTGTTGAATGAAGCCACGCTTTGGTCACCGGGGGGTTTCCTGGCAACAAGTAGGGTAAATCATGTCCAAATGGCCCCGTTTCTCAAACAGCCTCTCAATAGTTGTACCGAATATGCAGAATAAGTAAGCATGTTATTCCTGCTTGGCTGGGCCCATTTGAGGGAGAATATTAGAAAGCCTATGTCCCAGATGGCACCCTTTTCCATATATAGTGGACTGCTTTTGACTAGGGCCCAGATGTTTCAGGTCAATCGTAGTGCACCAAATAGGGAATAGGGTGCCATTTGTGACGCAGCCAAGGCTGAAGTGAAGGCTAGTGTAATCTCGGCAGAAAATAAATAAATCAAGCATGGACATTTAATTGGTCCCTCTAACTTGGCCTGTCCCTGGTCTCCAGGGAGCGAGAGAGAGAGCAGGCCTGCTGCAGAGGAGAGCTGGATGACCATCAGAGAGAGAGATAGGGGCCTGGCTGGGCAGTGTGCAGAGAGAGGCTAGGACTGCGTCTCAAATGGCACCCTGTTCCTGATATAGTGCACTACTTTTAACCAGAGTACTCTGACCAAAGCCTATAGGCCCTGGTCAAAGGTAGTTCACTACAAAGGAAGTAGAGTGCCATTTGGGACAAAACCTTAAGATTTAGCCTGGGTGACTGAACTCTTGGACACAAGGTCATGTGTGATTCATAGCTCTGATTTCTCCTATGACCTTTCTCTCTGTCTACTCAGAAGTGAGTGAGTGAGTGAGTGTATGTGGAGAGATCTCACTACTATCTCCTGGTTTAATAAGGGACTGACATTGCCGGTAACATTTGCCTTCTATTGATAGACCATTAGAATTAAACTTTGATTTAATGTGATTTTGATTTAATGATGATCACATACCTGCACAGATTGATGACAATTCATGTCACCTCCTTTCGAATCACATGATCACTTTACAACAATGGCGTACACAGAAATTCATAACAGTGACATCCACTGAGGGATCAAGCTACGTATGTACAGCAGAGATATTCCGAACAGCACCATATCCCCATATATAGTGCTCTACTTTTGACCAATCCTGCCTGCATTGCTTCCCTTCCTGCCCCCTGTATTTTTCTTTCAATGTCCTCCATTCAAATCCTGATGCAGCAACTCTCAGATGCTGTATCTTCTCTCAGGCCCCTAAAGTTTTTTAATCCTCTCCCCCCAACCCCGAGGGCTTGAGAATATAAACAAACAAATACCCATTCCCTCAGGAGAGCAAGCCACTAGGCCTATTCAGCAGCAGCATACCCTACTTATCAGAACACAATGCCAGGTTGTTGATGCTTATCCTAACATATCTCGTTAAATAAAAGTCCTTTCGGAAGCATTTTATGTTCCCGCTGTATGCTATTACTGCAGCTATAATGGTATAGAACACAATTTAAATGTTCTCTACCCAAACAAATCAAACTGCTTTTCCTCAGAAATAAAGCATAGAACTGAGTTGAAGGCTATTAACATTTCAGCAAGACAGGAACATCAAAAGCATAATCATCTAGTAGGGGAAAAAAACACATTTTCTTTTTACTGACGGCGAGAGAGATCCGATTCTCAGCCTCATTAGTTATTCATTGCCTCTGACGTCCGAACATCTGGTCAATCACGGCAAATACTCCACGGATCACTGAAGTTGCCGGCATCACACATGAGAAACGTGGCCCTGAGCTTTCTGGAAATGAAATAGGCTACACAGCTACACATTCACTGTGGCTCTGCACCCAGCCGCTGAGTTTATCAGCATTCATTCATTTGTGCTGTGGAAATCATGCAGTACAGTGTTAATCTGTGTAACTAATAAAAACTATTTTAAAAGGGGCAGTGCAGTTAACATGATTTTCCTGTATTCTTTTATATAATATTTCCACACTATGAGGTGGAAATAACACTGACATTTTGAAAATTATTTGATTTGTTAAGACATACAGTGATTTAAAAATAAAAATGTCAAAGACTGCATGGGGGCTTTAAAGTAAACACTCTCTCTTTGGTGTATGTTATTTGGAATTCTGGGTGCAGGTATGACTGGGAGGAAGGGATTGGTACAAGCCTTGGTTTATTTACTAGAACTTTCAGTACGTTGCAGACAGACAAATGATGTATATAACGGCTGCAATGTTTTATTTATCACATTTCTTTCTGCATCTCTTGGAACATTTCACCCCATTTAATAAGCCTCAGTTGGACTAACTCGGACCAGGCTGCTAAAAAATTAACACCACACAAACGCTGCAAGCATGACCATTCTTGATGGAATGGGGGAACTTGGAAGTTAAAATAGCTTTTAACAAGGGTGTTAAAATGTAGCTTTCTGAGAAACACCAACTACAACTCACAGAAGCAACAAAAACGAGAAAAGTGTGACTGCGGCCCGCAATTCGGGGCGTTCCTGCATCTTTATACTTCTATTGGTACACTTTTCAGCTAGGACTCCGGTACACAGGTGGGAGACTCCAGTACGGTAGTAGGTGGCAGTAATGCACCATAACATTGGATGCCAAACGCCGATAAATCCCAGTCGAAAAAGACAGGTGGGAGGCAGCTAGCTACAACATCGGTAGACAGTGTCCTTCGCCCCTGACTGCCAAGGGCAGGGGCGAAGGACACAGTGTTTAATTATGTTCATGCTTCCCCACCTCTCCCTGGCCTGAACAGCAGGTAAACTGTCTGCATCCTAAATGGCACCCAATTCTCTATTTAGTGCACTACCACAGGTCTCTAGTCAAAAGTAGTGTACCATATAGGGAATAAGGTGCCATTTGGTATGCAGACACTCCTTCCTCCACAGCAAGAGGCAGGTTAATAAAGGAGCATGTTTGCCTGCAAACTTACCCAGGTATGAGTCAGCTAAGGTCTAAGAAATCAAAACTTCTTAAAAAAAACGAATGAGGAAGGATAATCGCCGACTAAAATACTAATTGTTTTACTCAAGCATTGAATAAAATTATGACTTGTCTAGCATCAACTGTTACCATCAAAATGCATTGAAAGGTAAAACAATTTAAAGGATAATAAGAACTTGTAAATGAGTAACGTATCTGTTGTGAGTAAGAAGTAATCAAGTGGGAAAATGTGTCAGCTATTTCAAACAAGCAGAGCACACAAGATACAGTGCATTTAAAAAACAAGGGGATGCTTATAGAATGCCACATCTCATGCCCTTAAACTAAAATTGAGAGAATGGGGTTACTCACAGCAAACACTCTTTAATGCCACTGCTTTGGGCTACTGAAGATCAATACCTCTGAGATCTGGTTATAAAAGAACCATGTACTCTCTTTTCTATTTGCAATCAAACACAGTAAGTATGGATTTTATTCAGGACTTTCATTATGTGGAGCACAGCCCTCGTGCAACAATTCCTGTTATGAATGACCATGCAGAGCTTTGTGTCACCGTTGCCTTCAACTGGAACATTGGACATTCCCTCTCGCTTCCATTTCATAAGCTTTATAATGTCCGCCAAAGCTGCACAAAGCATATCCAATGCTAATTAAGGTCAAACAACATTCACTTATCTGAGGTCTGGGAAACTTGATAAGGAAAGACAATTATCTGAAATTAATAGAATGATTGAATATACTGTGTGTAGACAATCTCACTCAAATCTTAGCAAACTTTCAAGGCATTATTAAGTAGGCCTATGCACTAACGATATTGCCTATTATGTTGGGTAGTGGTATCTGAATCTATGAAACATCAGTTGATGTTTCATTAGAAACTAAGTGATTACCAGTCAGAGGTGATGTGTTGCTGTGTTCCAAGGTAAATACACTCACACCAGCTGGGCCAAGGTTGATGGTTTGGCTGTAAAGCTTTGCACAGCGGGAGCTCTGTGTACTGATGAAAATGCATAAATAAAGCCTCAAACAGCCTACTAATTGCTGTAAGCAGCCCTCCCCCTTGACTGAAGGTGGAGTTTGAAAAGACAGTAGCATAAATTGGCACTGAATTCGATGAGTCCATTAGCCTAAACCCATACAGTATACCAATCCTGGTGCCATTTCTGTTGTGAGGAGTGAATTGGCTACAGGTTATGGGGATTTAATGTTTTCTCTAAACTGATATCTCTGGGGCAGACAGCTATGAATACAGTTATTTTAGGGGTGATGATGGCTGCTTCATGGCATTGTTGCTGCTAAGAGTTATAATCATCCAAACCGCCACAGTAATCCCTTAAAGTAATAAGGTCAGGAAGGAAAAATAGATTTTCTGTTGCTGCTGAGCTGGATTGGTCCTATTACAGTAAGCTGTCAGAGATTTGTTGAAATTAACTTTGTGCCCTCGTCTGTGGCAGGTCACTACAGAGACATATCAATAATTCAGTTGGCAGCTCAACTCTCTTCCCTGATCTGAAATAAATCTTGTTAGCAAGTCCTGCCAACACGCTCTGGTCTCCCTACTATGCGGGTTATTTGTATCCCAGCGTTGGCTTCGGAGAGAATATAAAACTAAATATACATGTGAAAGCCATCTTCCGGAAGTTGCAAATTAAAGAGATAGTGTCTGTCTTCTGTTCCTTCCCTAACTTGACTCTAACATCTGAGGAGTGTGTTTTTCAGCTCTTTCCTAAACAGGGGGGGGAAAGAAAGAAAGAAGGAAGGAAAGAAAGAGAACTGCTCAATGTGCCACTGATAAGATCCAGGGAGACTTCTCTTAACCTCTCCAGACTTCTCAGGACCAAAGTAATCTTTCCTGTCAATGACAGCCCAGAACAGCAAGGGATTATGTACAACGACTTTCAAATTAGTACCATTCTTCCCATGTTCTCTATCGTCTTCCCAAGGTGCCACATCTGGGAGGATAAGGGTTGCTGTGTGACCATTTCATTCTCACGGAGTCGAGGTGCTGTTATAATATCTTTCCCCCGTAACTGGTTGTGCACTCTCTATGTGAATATGCATTGATATCTATCTTGAAATTGATATCTAAGTGAGTTTTGATGACAAGGCAACAGCCCGAGCCTTTTGGGGGCACTAAGCGAAATGTTGTGGCGTAAGTCACATGTCTGATCGCAAGACTGTAGGCCTATTTGAGTCTTAATGAAAATGCGTCGCAGCTCTTAAGCTAACATCTAAAACATTATTAATAAACAAACATTGTAATCTACAGTGAGCTCCAAAAGTATTGGGACAGTGACAAAAATGTTTTGATCTCTACTCCAGCACTTTGGATTGTCAAGAGGTTAAAGTGCAGACTTACAGCTTTAATTTGAGTGTATTTGTATCCATATAGGGTGAACCGTTTAGAAATTACAGCAGTTTTTGTACATAATCCCCCTATTTTAGCGGACCAAAAGAATTGGGACAAATTTACTTATCTGTAGTCAAAAGTGTAGTATTTGGTCCCATATTCCTAGCACGCAATGATTACATTAGGCTTGTCACTCTACAAACTTGCTGGATGAATTTGCTGTTTGCTTTGGTTGTGTTTCATTTTATTTTGTGCCCAATAGAAATACATGGTAAAAATGTTTAGTCATTTTTATTGTAAATTAGAATATGTTTCTAAACACTTCTACATTAATCTGGATGCTACCGTGATAACGGATAGTACTGAATGAATCGTGAATAATGATGAGTGAGAAACATTCGAGGCCCTGGTCAAAAATAGTGTACTATAAGGGAATAGGGTGCCATTTGAGATGTATCCCGTTCTAGTTTAAATTTAATCGACAAGGGTAAGCCAGGTCTAACAGAGCCCCCTATATTAGCTTGTTAATGAGGTCCCAGTGTGATGCTTTTTAATGAAACCATCCAAGAGGCCAATTGCCCATAACTAATTATCATATGCTAATCGACCAACCAAAGTGGTGGAGAGAGCAGAGGACTGATCTTATTCATCTCTAGTTTCTTATATCATATTTCAGTCTCTGTGTGCACATTGTTTCAAACGTGATTAATGGTTGTAATTAAGGGCTAAAACGTGACGTAAATCTAATGTTTCTTTAATGTGACTGCTACAGGAACCTTCATTAATAATGAGGAATTCTTTATACACTATATACCTCATCTCCTCATGTAATGTGATATTGAAAAGTAAAAAATCCTTGAGATCCTAATTTTGATAGTCTGCAGGAATTAGGAGGGCAAACAACATAAACTTTGTTGGTTCAGCCTCTCTATCTCTGCCTAGGGAGACGTCGCAGTCCAATTTAGTGTGTAATTATCATTCCGATCGATGATTCTCATTCAGTCGGTGGTGGTCTTGATAAGCCAGGTGTAACAAATGCTTCATCAAATAGCTTATATTAGCTACTTGCCGCCTTTAGACCTCTGAAGAATGATATAATTTTGAGACAGAAATCCACAGCGTATCTTAAGGTTTTATTTAAAATAAAATAAAATGAGTGAAGGCTGCTGGAGATGGTCCATATTGGTTCAGTTCTGGTTCAATGTGCCATAAAAAGGGACAGAGACCACAAACAAAAATGGTACCTAGCTTGCTTTAGGGACTATGCTGCTTGCCTTGTTTCACCGAATATGTAGGGCTACAGCCAAGGCATGGTTCAATGGTTAATACATAGTCAATGGCCGCGCTAAAGCATGTGGCAAGGCTACACTCCAGTGAGGAAATGGCACACAAAGATTGGCCTTGTCATTGCAATGGTGTATGACTGACCAAATTGGGATTCTAACGGTGCCATGAGACTGCTGACAGGCTAGACAGCCAAAACGGGCACAGCCCAATTCCCAATGACAAGACTAGGCTGTGTGTTCAGTTGTTTATAAGCCTCAAATCTCCTTTTCCATGCCCAAGTGCATACCATCCCACATACATCCCCTACGTATTTATTTGGGCAGTGAAGCAAAAACTTTTAATTTGACTCTATACACCAGAATTTGGGATTTGAGATCAAATATGAGATCATATGTTTTACTGTTTAGAAATTAAATCACTTCATGTAGTCCGCCAATTTGAAGGTGAAATAAGTATTTGGATTATTAAGTATTTAGTATTTGGTCCCATATTCCTAACATGCAGTGACTACATCAAGGTTGTGACTCTACAATCTTGTTGGATGCATTTGCAGTTTGTTTTGGTTGTGTTTCGGATTATGTTGTGCCCAATAGAAATGAATGTTAAATAATGTATTGTGTCATTTTGGAGTCACTTTTATTGTAAATAAGTAAATATGTTTTTAACACTTCTACATTAAATGTGGATGCTACCATGATTACGTAATTAAGAATGTTGTTCTTAACTGATTTGCCTAGTTAAATAAAGGTTAAATAAAATTTAAAAAATCCTAACCTTCCTGTTATTGGTAACGGTGAGAGGCTAGCATGTTTTGGGGGCATGATCTTTGTATATCTGTAACTTTCTCACTCATCATTCATGATTATCCGTAATCATTTTAGCATTCACATTAATATAGAAGTGTTCAGAAACATATTATATTCTTATTTACAATAAAAGTGACTCCAAAATGGAAGCTAGATCTAATGATTGCATGGAACCAAATACTAAACTTGACAAAATGTAATACACTATAAGTGTATTTGTCCAAATACCTATGACATTTTCAAATGGAGGGACTAGATGCATAAAGTGCATTCATTTCTAAACAGTAAAACATATGTATGAAAACACCCTTAAATAAAAAGGTGACATTCTGTACTGTCGCCTATGATAAAACATTTGTTCTTGAATACAAATGCTGGAAAATAAAGCCAAATTAAAAGTTTTAATACGTAGGGGGGTGTAAGTGCCTTCCAAATGAGCATATACACGTGTCCAAATTCGATTTTTCTAATTTAGCGTGTTCATTAGAATAGTGACAATTAGCCATGGGCAATCAGCTTCAGAGGTAGGACAGAGGTATCATGCTGCATTATCTCATTATCCCATCTCCATTATCCCATTAGTGTGAAAGGCCATTAGTTGGAGCGAGTTGGTTGGGGCCCGGGCTGTTGTTTGTTGCACTGCAGTCAGACAGTCGGCCACTGCAGCACACAACAGGGAACGAGGATGATGTCCCAAATGGCACCCTGTTCCCTATTTAGTGACCTACTTTTGAACAGGCCTCATAGGGAAGAGGGTGCAATTTGGGATGCATGCAAGGACTTGAAACGGTCCGAGAGACTGATAGGCACTTTACACCACAGTCACACTTAAGAATTGGGATACCTCAATGTTAATGATCATGAAACACAGAGGTTCCTTTGAGAGAAAGTCCTTACAAACAAGCTGCTAGAAACATTAGAAACAACTGTTCTTGCAGAAAGCATATACTTCATTGCCTCAGAGCCAATTGCAGCATTTACATTTACATTTAAGTCATTTAGCAGACGCTCTTATCCAGAGCGACTTCAGCTACCGTTTGCAATGTTTGTTGAACAACAAACGCATGAGATCGATGCACAAGAGTTTGACAATCAAATCTGAATCTCAGTAACTGACTGTATTTGTTTGAAGCAATCAACCATGCGGCCAAAATACCATTCAAACCCTAGGAAATATCAACAATATTCTCATTGCCGAAATCCAAACACAGTAGCTTGAGGGGTAGGTAGCTATAGATTAGAGGTCGACCGATTATGATTTTTCAACGCCGATACCGATTATTGGAGGACCAAAAAAAGCCGATACGGATTAATCGGACAATTTTTATATATATATGTGTAATAATGACAATTACAACAATACTGAATGAACACTTATTTTAACTTAATATAATACATCAATAAAATCAATTTAGCCTCACATAAATAATGAAACATGTTCAATTTGGTTTAAATAACGCAAAAACAAAGTGTTGGAGAAGAAAGTAAAAGTGCAATATGTAACATGTAAGAAAGCTAATGTTTAAGTTCCTTGCTCAGAACATGAGAACATATGAAAGCTGGTGGTTCCTTTTAACATGAGTCTTCAATATTCCCAGGAAAGAAGTTTTACGTTGTAGTTATTATAGGACTTATAGGACAATTTCTCTCTATACGAGAGAAATAGAAATTAACTCGGTACCTGTATAAAAGACACACACTCAATCAAACAGACTCCAACCTCTCCACAATGGCCAAGACCAGAGAGCTGTGTAAGGACATCAGGGATAAAAATGTAGACCTGCACAAGGCTGGTGATGGGCTACAGGACAATAGGCAAGCAGCTTGGTGAGAAGGCAACAACTGTTGGCGCAATTATTATAAAATGGAAGAAGTTCAAGATGACGGTCAATCACCCTCGGTCTGGGGCGCCATGCAAGATCTCACCTCGTGGGGCATCAATGATCATGAGGAAGGTGAGGGATCAGCCCAGAACTACACGGCAGGACCTGGTCAATGACCTGAAGAGAGCTGGGACCACAGTCTCAAAGAAAACCATTAGTAACACACTACGCCGTCATGGATTAAATCCTGCAGCGCACGCAAGGTCCCCTGCTCAAGCCAGCGCATGTCCAGGCCCGTCTGAAGGTTTGCCAATGACCATCTGGATGATCCAGAGGAGGAATGGGAGACGGTCATGTGGTCTGACGAGACAAAAATAGAGCTTTTTGGTCTAAACTCTACTCGCCTTGTTTGGAGGAAAAAGAAGGATGAGTACAACCCAAGAACACCATCCCAATCGTGAAGCATGGAGGTGGAAACATAATTCTTTGGGGATGCTTTTCTGCAAAGGGGACAGGATGACTGCACCATATTGAGGGAAGGATGGATGGGGCCATGTATCACGAGATCTTGGCCAACAATCTCCTTCCTCAGTAAGAGCATTGAAGATGGGTCGTGGCTGGGTCTTCCAGCATGACAACGACCCGAAACACACATCCAGGGCAACTAAGGAGTGGCTCCGTAAGAAGCATCTCAAGGTCCTGGAGTGGCCTAGCCAGTCTCCAGACCTGAACCCAAAGAAAATCTTTGGAGGGAGCTGAAAGTCCGTATTGCCCAGCGACAGCCCCGAAACCTGAAGGATCTGGAGAAGGTCTGTATGGAGGAGTGGGCCAAAATCCCTGCTGCAGTGTGTGCAAACCTGGTCAAGAACAACCGGAAACATATGATCTCTGTAATTGCAAACAAAGGTTTCTGTACCAAATATTAAGTTCTGCTTTTCTGATGTATCAAATACTTATGTCATGCAATAAAATGCAAATTAATTACTTAAAAATCATACAATGTGATTTTCTGGATTTTAGATTCCGTCTCTCACAGTTGAAGTGTACCTATGATAAAAATTACAGACCTCTAGATGCTTTGTAAGTAGGAAAACCTGCAAAATCGGCATGTTATCAAATACTTCTTTCTCCCACTGTATGTATATATATATATATATATATATATATATATATAATATATTCCTTGTTACATTGCACAACCTTCAAAGTTGTCATAATTACGTAAAATTCTGGCAAATTAGTTCGCAACGAGCCAGGCGGCACATACTGTTGCATATACCCGGACTCTGCGTGCAATGAACGCAAGAGAGTGACACAATTTCACCTGGTTTATATTGCCTGCTAACCTGGATTTCTTTTAGCTAAATATGCAGGTTTAAAATATATTACTTCTATGTATTGATTTAAGAAAGGCATTGATGTTTATGGTTAGGTACAGTCGTGCAACGATTGTGTTTTTTTCGCAAATGCACTTTTGTTAAATTATCCCCCGTTTGGCAAAGTGGCTTCTTTGTTAGGAATTCACACACGTTCGAAGCAACGAGCCAGGTGGCCCAAACTGCTGCATATACCCTGACTCTGTTGCAAGAGAAGTGACACAATTTCCCTAGTTAAAAGAAATTCATGTTAGCAGGCAATATTAACTAAATATGCAGGTTTAAAAATATATACGCGTATTGATTTTAAGAAAGGCATTGATGTTTATGGTTAGGTACACGTTGGAGCAACCACAGTCCTTTTTCGCGAATGCGCACCGGATAAACTAGTAATATCATCAACCATGTGTAGTTTAACTAGGGATTATGATTGATTGATTTTTATAAGATAAGTTTAATGCTAGCTAGCAACTTACCTTGGCTTCTTACTGCATTTGCGTAACAGGCAGGTTCCTCGCGGAGTGCAATGTAAGGCAGGTGGTTAGAGCGTTGGACTAGTTAACCGTAAGGTTGCAAGATTGAATCCCCGAGCAGACAAGGTAAAAATCTGTCGTTCTGCCCCTGAACAAGGCAGTTAACCCACTGTTCGTTCCTAGGCCGTCATTGAAAATAAGAATGTGTTCTTAACTGACTTGCCTAGTTAAATAAAGGTGTAAAAAATAAATAATAATAAAATAGGCCAAATCGGTGTCCAAAAATACTGATTTCCGATTGTTATGAAAACTTGAAATCGGCCCTAATTAATCGGCCATTACGATTAATCGGTCGACCTGTACTATAGATGGATGGAAAACAAACATTTCACCACCGGACGTTGATCCTTTTTCCTGCCAACTAATTCAGATGAAAATCGATGTTCTTTGGTTTCCCAGTTATGTGTCACAGATAGAAGCTGGATATGGAGACGGCCTGTTGCTTTAACACCTCTATGATGGACCATATTGAGGTAGGACCAAACGCCTTTAGAGCAGCAGCACCATTGTCTAGCCAGGCCACTTGGGGTGTTTCTCAAATTGCACCCTATTCCCTTTATAGTGCATTACTTTTGAAGAGAGCCCTATGGGCCCTGGTAAAAAGCAGTGCACTATAAAGGAAATAGGTTGCCATTTAGGACACATCCCTGATTAAACCAGCCCCAGTTACTGGCTGGGCTAAGAGTAGTTCTCATTCCTCTTAGCCAACCTCCAACCATCAGCCCCCACCCAGACCCCCTTCCTGATGTGGAGCATGGTCGTTTCTGGGAGCAGTATTGACTTATCAACCCAAGAGACAGCATGACTGACAGCATGAGGGAATTTCAAGCAGGTTCCTGGAAACCGAGGGCTAAAAACATCCATCACTCTGGGCCTGTTTCAAATTCAGACATAAAAAAAAGTAACCTTTTCGATTGATCTCTGTGATCATATAATGGATTTCAGCAGTGAGACTGACGTGTGTAATGGGTTCCTACTACACTCTCCCTATCGGAGGGAGTTCTACGCTGTCGGGTTCCTCAGTCTTCTCTCCTAATGGAATGTTTCATACATTTGCCAGAGGCTCCTAGAACCTGGTCCTCAGAGGCCACTTCAGAGCTAAAATTGACTTCGGACTCACTCAAGGTAAAAAAAAAAAAAAAACAAACATCCGAAATAGTGAAGTGATTCAAAATTGCTAAATCATATACTATCACTTTTATCAGCCATGCTGTCTTCAGTGTTGTGATTGAGACCACCTAAAGCGAGACCGATTCAAGACCAAGACCGGAGAAAATCGAGTCAGAGTCAAGACCAGCGGGGTGTGAGGTGGGGGGCTAAACCAAGTCAACACCGAGATCGAGAGGTGGACAACGGGGCCAAGACTGAGTCTTGACCAAGATCAGAAAAATACGTGTCCAATTCAAGACCATGATTTTAATTTAGTCAAATCACCACCATAATAAGAGTTCAAAATGTAAAGTATTTCTGTGTTCATATTTCAGAACAACATATGGATTCTTTAGACATTCAAAATAGCAAAAAAATGCATGCTGGGGGAATGGGCATTCTACGTATTCAGAGAAGGGCTAAGGATTTATAAAATAATGATTATAATAATTTAAGAATATAATAATGATAATTATGTTACTATTTTCAATGATGTTCTGATTTAATCTCTTCAGTTTTTGTTGGAAAGGAAATGGTTAACACTGAAGAGAAAAAAATATGCTGGTCTCTGGGGAGATAAATCTAGCTAGCTAAGTCAGCAATTGGCTAGGCCATCAGAAGCTAGATAGAGGCATCTGTCATTAAACTGTATCAAGGCAAAATTTGGGAGTGAAAGTGGAATCAACCAATAACATTTTCAGTTAATGGGTGGGACCGTTTTTACAAAAACGTATGCCTTCTTGAAGGCCAACAGGTCACTGCGCAATAGTGAGCAGTAGTTTGCCGATGGTCTAGCTAGCTAGCTTTTGTTGTAGGCTAGTTTGCAGCAGCTGCAGCAGGTGTTATCAAAGAGGATGTTGTTGCTAATTTGTTAGCTTCTCCCTTTTCAAGATTAACTTTCAACAAGAAGTTTCAAATTATCATCTGTCTTGTCCAGGACCGGAGTCTACACAGACCGGTGCGCCATAGCCAAATCAGAGCTACAGTAGACCTTTATATAAACAAGCCATTTACGACACGGGCCTGCCATCATTCACTTTGAACGACTTTAGATCATTAGAACGCATTCACCAACAGCCACAAAATACACCTGAATGGATTTCTGCAAATATGTAAACACCACGGGAGTCCTCTTACATCTGGGAACTTTACAGCCTTATTGATCAAACAACTATGAAACGGTAGGCTCTCTCTCCCTCAGTTATGCACATATCAAGAACAACAAGATCAACAACTAATGCTAGCCAGAGCAAGATGAGCTAAAATCTGAAGAAGGAACATTAGACAAACCCTCTCAAACTTTTCAGCTAGTTGGCCGTCAAAATTGCACTGATAAATGATGGGGAATTGTAGCCTCCTAGTCCTTCTGCAGCTTGCCTGCCGAAGCATGCTTGTCCCAACCAAGCCCCCAAGCTAACTGGCTAAAATTGGCTTGCAACGCTAGCTAGAACCTTCCAGACACAAATAAGAGAACACTTCACTCTGACCATTTATTCACCGTAGCAGAGCTGGTTAAGCTGTTTAGATGTTATCTAGAGCGTTCTTGACTAACCATTACATTTTCTGTCTATGTTTACCGACACCAGTCATATTCAGCGGGTGTTGTGCGTTAGATTTCTTTTTTGCGAATGCAAGAGATATGCTAATTGGATAACAGTCATTTAAGTTCTTGCTAGCTAACCATCTCTAGCTGTGTATCGCCACCAAAAAAACGATGAGGGGTAAAAGTCAGTCACTCACCCATTCCTCCAATGGCATGACATGACATCCTCCTAGCAGCTAGCTAGTTATCAGCTAACGTTAGGCTACATGTTTTTAGCTTGCTATATAAATAGATATGCAAGCCTAATAGCCACGTTATGACTGACTTGTGATCATTACCCTTGCTAGTTTGATTGTATTGACATTCCCAGCCTTAGTTACATTTGTCCATTTTTGTCCAGAATATCCAGCTGTGATTTACAACCTGATAGCAATAACTTTTAACTACCAAGAAATGTATTGGTGAATTATATTAATCATGCATTGAACTACAAATCAGCTATTCTGCCAACAATGCCTTAGTGTATATCATGGAACGTTGAGTCAAATATAACCTATTTTTTTAAACCTCTTATAAAGTTTGTTTTGTAGCATAAACTGGGAATTTGATATTTTTGACTGATATTATGATTGCCTGTTTCAAATCTGAAAAGTAGTTAAACTGCTGTCAGTTCCAATTTGCACTTTAGGTCACCGTTTACTTTGTGTGATTAAACGTAAAATGTTTTTTGGAATGGGAATAGTTGTACATTTCCATTCGGAAATGCTTAATGGTTTTGTTTTTGTATTCTTATGATTGGAACCTACTGGCTTATTATGTCAGAGTTGACGGACTGCTTATCCTTTAACATCATGCTGTGTGTCACTACTGTTGTACAAAAGTCTGCATTATTTGTAGTTAATCATATCTCTGTTAGTTCATCATATCAGTGTTGTAGCTCCGCCCACCTGTAAAGAGCAGAGCATGCTGGGTGATATCCAGCTCAGAGAAAATGATCAGCTCAAGAGATGTCAAGTGAGAGAAAGTTCCAACCATCCTTGTGTTTTCCCACCAGTTAGCTTTCATTGTGTTAGCCAAGGCCAGTGCGTGTCCTTGTTGACATGCAAGTACATATTTCATATCTTTCAGGTGTTTATGTCTGAAGATGCACTCTGTGCCGATAATGTCATATTTATGGTTATGCTAATTAGTAGTTTCTACTGTGAGCTACCTATTGTGAGCTGGCTAGCTCTGTTTTGGTTGTCATATAATTTCTAACATTCAACCCTGCATTTGTAAAGGATAATATCCCTCCGTGCATTGTTTATATACCCTGTAATTGTATAGGTGTATGGTACATCATTATATGGGTATTACATTGTATTTCACTGTTTAGAGATATTCAAGTTCATTGTGCAGTTGTAGCCCTGTACTGAAGATGATGGTGCTATGCTTTGTAGTGCACATGCAGCGGCACCCCTTTGTTCTAAAATGAGAGCAGTCACAGTCAAGTTGTATTGGCTGTATGGTCCTGTATAGCATTAAGTCATCATAGTCATGTTATAGCCAAGCATTTTGTTTATAAGAGATGTGAATTGGAGATTGTACTCTGTCATTCACTGTTGTATGTTTATTTATTTACTTGCAGACCACACACGCACACACACAGTTTGGTTGAAGCAAGTTGCCAGACCACGAACTGCCTTAGCCAATCCACACTACACACACTGTGCGGTGCTGTTCCGTGCTTGTGCATCTTCAGCGTTATTAAACCACCTCAACTGGAATCCTACCTGTCTGTTATCTGTGCCCTTACCAGCACACGGGAGCAAACACAATGTAAAACCTAACCTAAAGAAAATACAGTCTACCAAGTCCACACTTACAAAAGTCACCCGTTTCAGGAAACTAGGCGTATGCCGTGGGTCACTACTTCACAGGATAGCCGTTTGAACGTAAACGTTTTATTTGGCAGTAATCCCTTCTCGAACATGTGCCTTAATAACAAACTTGTATGCCATCTGTAAATACGAATACAATTGTTAAATCACGAGCCTAGTTGTTTAAGCCACAGAAAAAGACTTCAACCTTCCTGCTAGCCATGATTGACTGAGATAATGAGTGGGCTGGACATACTGAGAGATTAGTTTGGATTGGTCTGCCATATAGCACGCTTCAGTCTATTTGAGCTGGTCAGTATGTAATCCTCTCCAACGCAGCTTTTTTATTTATTTTTATAATTGTGTAATAAACCTGCATAAGTCTAATGTCAAGTTAAATTGTACTGTTAGATAGCTAACGTTACGTGTATGTTCTCCACTTTCTGGAGGACCGAGTTTTGAAAATCAGTGGAATTATGATAGTTTGATAGCTAAAGAGATGGAGAAAACAGCTGTCTCTGGATTACATCTTCAAACTAAGGGCAACCATGGCATCCGACAGGAGACGCATCCATCAATGATGTGTACGGGTAAGATACTCGAGCTAGCATCATGACTTGGGATTATGGTTCATTGTTCTTAACAAAAGACTCTACTATGCAAGTATCCATTTCAATAGAATGTCACTGCAGCAACTTTTGATAAACGTACTAGCTGGTAAATTCGTTCTGGCTATCTACTCCGATTTCAGGTAAGATAGTCTACCTAGCTACATTTTCAGATATTACATGTTTCTAATTGACAGAAAGTGGTTTTGTTTCAAATTAAAGTGTAGTGTTATCTAGCTAACGTTATTTGTATGATCTTATTATTCATATATCTCAGACCCATTTGCTTGACTAGTTATAGCCTAATGTTAGCTAGCTAACATTGAACCTGGTTGGTTAGCTACATGCAGATTCATATCGGCTAGTAACGCCATGAGTTGGGATTATGGTTCATTGTTGTCATAACAAAAGACTCATCTGAGTGTGACAAAGGGCAGAATAACTGATGAATTTATGAATGCTCAACACCCGTTGAATATGTCTGGTGTCAGTAAATGTCGGCAAAAAAGCGTGATTAAATTGTTGCCAGCAGCACAGTTAGTCACCAATGCTCCGGATAACATGAAAACAGCCTAACCAGCTCTTCTAGGGCGAGTAAAATGGTCAGACTGGGGTGTGCCCTCATAATGTGTCTGGAAGTAGCTAGCAAGCTAGCCAATGCTAGCCAGTTAGCTTGGGTGCTTGAATGCCGTTGTGAGGTCAGAACACTCAGATCAACCCTACTCCTCAGCCAGAGCGTCCAGTGTGCGCTTGAACACTCCGAGAGCAAAACACTCTTAATTTACGAACAGACAATCTGACAGCACAGTTGCAGTCACCAACACTCTGGATAACATAACAGCCTATCCAGCTCTCAGTTGTGTCTGGAAGTAGCTAGCAAGTTAGCTTGGATGTCTGACTGTTTTTTACATTTTTTATTTGGATTATTATTATTAGTATTATTATGATGATGATGATGATGATGATCAAAACAAAAAGAAATATACAAACAAGAGTACATAAACCTAACTGACAGGGGTATTACAAATTCGAAATACATTTTCAATTTGTCAAAAGATTATATGGTACGTATTGCTTTTTTGTTTTTAAACTTACTGATAAAATTGAAATATTATTTTGAAATTATCTTAAACAATGTGAAGAGGGGTTTGTTCTGCGCCCATTTCATTTTATGGATGAAGAATGGATGAGGAAGACAGACTTGCCGCGCAAGTCTCAGTCTTATCTAAGGGCCGCTCTTTTGTACCTACATGTACAGACAAACCATTTGATGCGAAATAATTTAAACAGATCTACATTCGTAAGATTAAACTTAAGCACGTGTTTTCTGAAAACACTGTTTCGGGCCTAGAAACTCAACAAAGAACTGGTACCCATTTTAAGCCCAAAAACAAATTATGTCCCATGGTTAACAACTCCTCGATTAATACCTATTGTAGGTTAGTCGAACAAGAAGCCATGTCAGTATATACGAGAAAAACAAACCACATTCAGAAGAACCTCACCAGAACAGAAGAACAGTCACTTAAAGAACTAATGAAAGATTCATCTTTGGTTATTAAACCTGCAGACAAGGGGGGGTGCTGTGGTCCTTTTAGACTATGAAAAAAACAAAGAAGAGATTCAAAGACAACTCAGTAATGAACGTTTCAATAGAAAACTGAGTGTTGATCCCACACAGGTGTTCCAAAGGGATATATGCTCTAATCTGGAGCAAGTCCTATTAAATAACCGTATCTCAAAACGTGAATATGAATACCTTTGCTGAAAATGTGCCATACGTCCATGACTGTACATTTTGCTGAAATTACACAAACCTAAAAACACAAGGCAATTGTCCAGGCAGACCAGTGGTTGCTGGAATAGGCTCAATGCGAGAGCCATTGTCGAACTTCGCAGACTCATATATTAAAACTCATGTGCAAGCATTGCCATCATATATGAAAGACTATAGACTTCATAAACAAGATCTCACCAATAACGGGTTTAACAGAAGACTGTATTTTGGTCACATTAGATGTCGAGAGTCTATATGCCAGCATTCCCCAATAGGGGGGGGGGGGGGGGGGGGAATGACAGAGAAACTAACGAATACCCACGAACAAATTCTATTCTAGAGCTGGCTGAATATGTTTTGACGTACAACTATTTCAGGTTTGATCTCCAAACGAATGGAACATCGATGGGCTGCACATTCGCTCTGAACTACGCTAACCTTTATGTGGGTCTTTTGGAAGAACGTTTTGTTAATAATGAAAACTACAATTCATTTTTGAATAAAGTCCTGAAGTGGTATCGTTATATTGACGAAAATGTTTGCATAAGGGGAGGAACGGGAAAAGAGCTGTCAGACTTTATGGCATTACTCAATGACATTAACCCCAATCTCAAATTCACTATTGAATGTGACACTAAACGTGTTCATTACCTCGATGTAGGGATTGAGAAATCAAATGGAACCCTGTTTACAACTCTATATAGAAAAGAAACGGACAGAAATACTCTATTACAGGGGGACAGCTTCCACCCTGAGCCATTAAAAAGAGGACTTCCACATAGCCAGTTTTTCAGACTGCGCCGTATATGCCACTCCACAGAGGACTATCGAGAAAAAGCAGCGGAGATGTGCAATAGGCTTCTAAGAAGAGGCGATTCTCGACAATGTGTGGATGAAGCGCTTAATTTGGCATTGGGGAAAACATGAGAGGAACTGCTACAAAAGACTCACTAGAGCTAAAGAACACTTTGTAAGGTTTACAAACACATATACAGTTGAAGTCGGAAGTTTACATACACTTAAAACTTGTTTTTCAACCACTGCACACATTTCTTGTTAACAAACTATAGTTTTGGCAAGTCGGTTAGGACATTTACTTTGTGCATGACACAAGTACATTTTCCAACAATTGTTTACAGACAGATTATTTCACAGTATCACAATTCCAGTGGGTCAGAAGCTTACATACACTATGTTGACTACGTTGAGCTTGGAAAATTCCAGAAAATTCCATCATCGCTTTAGAAGGTTCTGATAGACTAATTTACATAATTTGAGTCAATTGGAGGTGTACCTGTGGATGTATTTCAAGGCCTATCTTCAAACTCAGTCCCTCTTTGCCTGACATCATGGGAAAATCAAAAGAAATCAGCCAAGACCTCAGAAAAACAATTGTAGACCTCCACAAGTCTGGTTCATCCTTGGGAGCAATTTCCAAATGCCTGAAGGTACCACGTTCACCTGTACAAACAATAGTACACAAGTATAAACACCATGGGACCACGCAGTTGTGATACCGCTCAGGAAGGAGACGTGTTCTGTCTCCTAGAGATGAACGTACTTTGGTGCGAATCAATCCCAGAACAACAGCAAATGACCTTGTGAAGATGCTGGAGGAAACAGGTACAAAAGTATATATATCCACAGTAAAACGAGTCCGATATCGGCATAATCTGAAAGGCCGCTCAGCGAGGAAGAAGCCACTGCTCCAAAACCGCCAGACCAGACTACGGTTTGGAACTGCACATGGGGACAAAGATCGTGTCCTCTGGTCTGATGAAACAAAAATAGAACTGTTTGGCCATAATGACCATCGTTATGTTTGGAGGAAAAAGGGGGAGACTTGCAAGCCGAAGAACACCATCCCAACAGTGAAGCATGGGGGTGGCAGCATCATGTTGTGGGGGTGCTTTGCTGCAGGAGGGACTGGTGGACTTCACAAAATAGAGGATGAGGATGGAAAATTTTGTGGATATATTGAAGCATCAGAAAATGTGTGGGCTGAACTGAAAAAGCGTGTGCGAGCAAGGCCTACAAACCTGATTCAGTTACACCAGCTCTGTCATGAGGAACGGGTCAAAATTCACCCAACTTATTGTGGGAAGCTTGTAGAAGGCTACCCGAAATGTTTGACCCAAGTTACACAATTTAAAGGCAATGCTACCAAATACTAATTGAGTGTATGTAAACCTCTGACCCACTGGGAATGTGATGAAAGAAATAAAAGCTGAAATAAATCATTCTCTCTACTATTATTCTGACATTTCACTATCGTAAAATAAATTGGTGATCCAAACTGACCTAAAACAGGGAATTTTTACTAGGATTAAATGTCAGGATTTGTGAAAAACTGAGTTAAAATGTATTTGGCTTAGGTGTGAACTCGTTAAAAGTGGGAGATGCTGTCAAGAAACACTGCCATGTTTTATCATCTGACCCAGCTTTGCCTGCTGAATTTAAGAATCCACCACTTATTGTATACAGGAGAGGTCGCAATTTATGCAATAAATTGGTCCATGCCAACTGCTAGCCACAAAAGAACATCAGCCAGGCTCCTTTATACCCTCTTCCGAATGGTAGCTATAAATTCTGAGGTTGCGGACAGTGCAACAATATGAGTGTTTCTTGACAGCAGCTCCACCCTCTTCCGGGGGGCCGGAACTGATTGAATTGGCCCGGAATCAGGTGTCAGACTCGGCCCGGAATCAAAATGAATGACTGCCCAGAATCAGCCCAAGTATATCGGACCGTTTCCGTCTACCAGAATCCCCCCAGAAGCGGCGAATTGAAATAAATGCATACAAAATTACCCGATTTAGTAATTGTACATATTACTATTATACATTTTATGCATACAAATTATAGCCATCCACAAAAAAAACATTTTGTCTAAGAGGAAACACCATACACCTGGTGACCGTGTCAGTGTGCATGCGCCTAGCACGCCACAGGAGTCTACAGCGCGATGGTACAAGGACATCCCGGCCAGCCAAACCCTCCCCTAACTCGGACGACGCTGAGCCAATTGTGTGTCGCCTCATGGGTCTTCCGGTCGGCACGGGTCTCGAACCAGCATCTGTCGAAACGCAGTTGCACTGCGATGCAGTGTCTTAGACCGCTGCGCCACTCGGGAAGGTACATCCAAAGTTTTTAATGCTTATCATTTGCCTTGCACAAAGTTTCAAAATACTAAAATACGACACAGGACTCTTAAAGAATTTCATGTAATGTTAATTGTGTTTTTGGATCACAGAAACAATGAGGAAAATATGAAAAAATAAATAAATAATGAAATGTTAATTATATCAAGCAGTCCGTGTAATCATCTGCCAGAGAGTAGCCCCAATTGTCCCGAGCCCCAGGTAATACATTTCGGCCAGATAACTCACACCGGAATCGACCCAAGCTCAAACCCCGCCTCCTAGCAATAAGTAATACTGCCGAAGGCGGCCCAGACTCGGGCCACATGACATCGGCCGAGTCTGACTCTCAGCCGAGTGCACCGACTCTCAGCCGAGTGCACCGACTCTCAGCCGAGTGCACCGACTCTCAGCCGGGAATCAGCCCAGATCCACTGTGCTAGCTGGGATAAGACTGATTTGAGCCGGTCGGTCACAAATGTCTTTCTATTGGCCCTATGCAGCGGTGCCTGGAGAAATGGGTATACAAACATGTTGCCAAAAAGTTCCCAAACGGCCCGCACAGCAAGGAAATGCACCCTGTGTGAAAAATCCTATGCTTTCCTAAGTTTCGCTATAGAGTTTCACTTTTTTTGTTGTTGAAAAAATACACACATGCTGGTCTAAGTCCACAACAACGAATAAACCCCATCGATCTGATGTCAGGGCCAGGCTTCCCAGGGGGTGGGGCTCTGTCCACCCAGGCCCATCCATGTCTACGCCCCTGAAGCAAACAATGCATGATGACAATTGCACATCACAAATACCCACTAACCAATACTTCGGACTAAACGTTTTCAATACCTGGTTTGCATACTCATTATTGCCTTAGATAGCGTAACTTCTTTCCAACCCTACCAGCTGCACACTCCTGCTGCCTGCAGATATTCCGTTGAAATCAGGCTGTCTGCTGCGCTCGTGTGAATATATTTCATGTGCTTTGCAATTGTGTAGGCTACTTTGTGCATTATTTATCTATTGTACTACGTACTTGATAAATCGTATACCTCCAGTACACTACTTTGACACGCATCAGTAGCGATGCCCACAAAAAAAAAGGGAAAAAAGGGTTTCTACAGTTTATACCTGTATAGCCTCCACTACACCTCTCTGGCGCTTTGTGTTTTACAAAAAGTGCACTCTCCTACATGAGTGCGCTGGTATTATGGTTGCTGTCCTTTCAGAATCACAAACCTGTCACACACAGACGGCCTATGGGTTCGCCACTGCACAAACATGTCTCTAATAGATATAAAGGCTGTTAAGCTACTGTATTCAATCATGTTTCAAGAAAGGAGTGTATATATTTGGCCTGGCGAAGCGGTTTTATGCGCCAACTGAATGGAAGCTGATAATGAGTTTTTTTACTCCGCTGGTCTCAGGAAGAAATTACAGTCCTCACTTTCAGAGACCAGGTTAAGATGAGTACAAATGTATCCGACACCGAGACAGTCTCCAGACCAGACTAGGAGACCTGGACCGGTTTCGAGTACTACAACACTGTCTGTCTTATCCTGCATCCTTCCTTGCTAAAATGTTCTGAAGTCCATTGCTAACAGGCACATTCATATTTACATTTATATTCACTGCATTCATTGGGTGTGGCCATCAGGAAAAACAGGAGAAATCAAAATAATTCTTATTTCACACAGAATGTTTAGTTTGTTAACCGAAGATTATAGGTTGTTGTGCTTCTTAAAAGATTGCTTCCACATGGGATCAAATTCACTCAAATGGAGCACATGACAGTATTGCGATTATGCTTTCTTTTTTTTAATGGAACAATTTCCTTTCTACTCTGATGATTGCGTTTCCAGTTAAGTGAGTGTGAATTTGTTCTGTTTCTAGACAGTAGCCATTCATTTTCAGTAGATAGTAGCCATTCATTTTCAGCACTTAATCTAGCAGAGGACAGAGCACAGATTTCAATTAACTCGTCAAATAAACCAGATGACACATCCATCATGTCTATGACACCGGCAGTCTGGCTTTCATCTCCTCAACTATTCAGATGGAAAATAATGTTTTACACTCTGATATACTGAGATTGTTTCAACGCCGTGTCTTGAGCTAGTAATATATTAAAGTTATTTTAAATTAGCATTTTTAATTAATACAGATCATAAATTCATATGCAATTTGAATCAATTTGTTCATCACACCTGCCAAACATGGCATATGGTCCTCAGTGAAATAAAACTTAAATGTGAAGATATAGCTATATGGAGGAAACAAAACTTATCAAAACTAACAAAGAGCCCTTAGGAAGAGTGAGTAACAGAAATCTGTAAGCAAAGATAAGGTTTGGAGGGGTGAAATGAGACGTTTTTGTACCATGCCAAAGTAACAAACTTCAAACGGCCAAATTATGCCTTCAAGTCCATTATCAACCTCAAAATTAAGATTGATTTGGTAATTTGATAAACATAATTGCATTTTCAGTTTAACCATAATGCAGGAGAAGATGTGGGGTATTTCTCAACCTGGGGGGAGAGAACATCTCTACTTCAACCTGACGATTCACTGAAGATGCTTGGGGTACAGCTAAAACACCCTTCTTGGAAATGAACCGATAACTTAGCTTTAATCATGGAATATTAGCACAGCAATGGAGGCATCCAAGTTAAAAGGCAATATGGTGATATGATCAAAAAAAGTGAAAATGATATTTTTAGTCCCGCTTTAAATGAAGTGCAGCTTGTAAAGGCTTTCATAATGCCTTCATAAACACGACATAAATGTGTTACAAATCTATAACTATGTAATGCTTTATAAAGGGCTCATAAACCTATGTCAAATGTGACATAAACCTGTGCTTTATAAAGGGTGGCATAAGCACTGCTTAATAAAGACCGTATAAATCATATTAAATTGAGGCTTCACAACGCATTTATAACACTGTCATGCATCTCGGTAGAACATTGCAATGCCAGGATAGCAAAAAACATTGGTACTGTAGGGTTTTTTAATCCAGGTTTTGGATCCCCCCCCCCAAATTCTGGTTTTCCCAGTTTTTTCACACTTTAATTTTAAATAAAAAAATAAAAAAATGATTTTCTGTGTTCACAATAATGCTTAAACCACATCAGGGGATGACTTTTAAGGTCTGGGAAAAAATAAGAAACTTTGATTTTGAGTGTAGTTGCCCTTTAAATTCAGTGCGCATGCCCTGCAATGTTTGGTTAGCTGGTTTTCAGTAGCTCAGTAAGCACACGAGATGATTATGTATTCCATATACAGTGATTCACATTGTGGCCAATCAATGGAATGGATGGAGTAAAAGGCAAGCAACACTCCGTATTGTTCAGAGCCCCTTGAAATGACACCATATATACATTCTACAGACCCTACTGAGTATTCCCTACAATACTTTTACTGCGGCATGCCCAAGAAACCGGTGTTTGGAGGATAAATTGGCACGGGTGTTGTTAGACCCGGGACGAAGTCGAGGGCATTATCACTTTTATTAAAGGGTTTACCAACATATTCAAAAAATTTATTACATATTTTCATTAAAAACTTTATTTTTATAAATTTATTCGTACTATTTCATCCCTCCACAAGATATAGTCCTGACACAAATCTAGGGTTGATACCCAAGCCGGCTGGTCAGTCTTTTTGAAATAAATAATCCGGTTGCACATGATGAGAAATACGTTTTATTAATGCTGAAAATGTAGCATATGCTACCTTACCTTCATAGCCAAGAGGACATGGAGGAACAGCTTAGGTAAGTGTCCTTTTTGTCTTGTCATTTCACATTTGGAAGGTCCATTGAAACAATCAGCTAGCATGATTATATAATTTCTAGCACAACCAATTAGTTAGCTAGCAAGCTATATCTGAATGACACACTGAGATGACATGACATGATAATGACATGATAATGATGGCAAAGTTGATTCCTACTAAACATTCGCCTACTTTATCAATGTCATCATATTTCTAGGTCACTATAGTGTTATTTAGATGGAACAGTCGTTAGCATCCATCTATCACGACTTTTGGGGACCACTATGGTGCCGCCGGCAGAGGGCGGCTTGATAATGTTCATAAAAATGGTGGAGTTTGCACATTTTAGACCATTCTATTTGTCCTTAAGTGAAATCTCCACCCACCCGGAGCAAAAATTAACTCCACCAATGGCATGACGTGACCCAGTGCAACCTATGAATAGCAACATTTGTTTTGAAAATGTCTATTTTGCGTGTGTGTATATCCGTCTTTCTGCTAGCCTGTGTCTGTCTGCCTTGGTGTTCCAGATGTGGCTGGAGAAGTGGCGGTGGCAACTTTGCTGGGGCACTTGTAGGACAGCATCATCATGCATCATCATCTATAACAGCTGATACATGTATCCTACTGTATTTAATTTAATTAATTGCTAAAAACATATACAATCAAAGGGCAAACATTTCACAACATGTTTGGTATTAGTACTACTACTACTACAGTGCTACATGTACATATAGATTTACAGTACAAATCATACACTATATACAAAAATATGTGGTGTCATGACTTTTCCTCCTATGTGAGGATCCAAGAGAGCCCCCCACCCTCTCTCTCCCACCAGAGAGGAAGGGGGGTGGGGGGAGTTGGGCCGGTTGTATGACTTAACAACCGGTCGTAAACTTTCTCTCTCTCTTGCCTTTGCAGTATTGAGACTGCAATGTCTGTGTTACAACAGAGAGACTTTGCAGTACTTTAACATCAAAAGATTGAAACAATATTTCTAACATAAATCATGTGGGAAATGGTTGGTGGGGATCCAAACAATAATCATGTCGAATCAGTTGTTGTTTTGTGATATCATTAAGGATGGTATAACTAAATAACTGTAGCTCTACAAATGTATGCATCCCAGTTATTAGATTTACATCTAAATGTTGTGAAACTTATATGATTAAATATGAAACTATTTGTGAGAAGATGAAATGTGATTTTAGTCTTCTAAATTAGGTAATTGTTTTTATATAAACTTTTTCCAAGTTAGTAACCACGCCCACGTGAGTGCAGATATTGTGTCAATGTGATGGAACTACCCTCCAAGGCGAGTGCATAAAAGGAATGCTAACGAAATTGACATTAGACCAGTACTTTGCTAGGTTGCTACTGGCGTGTAAAATGGTTTATAACTACTAGACCAGTATATGTGCAGCACGAGCTGAATACGTCACAAATGGTCTAAAACTACAAGACCAAGCAGGCGGACGGTGTTGAGCCGGACATCACATGGTTAGACTCTACCAGACCAGAAAGCGTGGAGCGGTGGCTACACGTTGAAATGGTTGCAATTTAAATACAGACCAGCATGACCAACAGTGTAAGCTGAATGTTACGAAATGAAACTCTGAAACTCGACGAGTGAAGAATGCGAAGACCATACCAAACATTCTCAGTCTGCAGCTGGGTAATGTAAAGTAGTCTAGACCAAAGAGTGGTCTTTGACCAAAGACACGAGGAAGATCTTATCAAAACACCATTGGAACGTCTGATGTGTCCAGTCTAACGAACATGCAGAGACAAAGAAACCTACAACTGAGGACATTGTGACCTCTGGTGCCACATGGTCTCCCATCTCCTTTATAGTGGCCTCAGCTGGACCCCACCGCATAACCTCTTGGTCTAGTTAGGTGAATCAAGAGCTTCACCCAGGCCCGGGCTGGCTTTGGCTTCCAGGTGGGTTACAGTTACAATCCCCTTTGCTTCTGACCACATCAGTTATCTACTAGGGGCTTCACATTCTTCTTGAGGCACTGATATTACTTTCTAAATGAAATGTTATCTTGTTCGGATGACTTACAACAGTGAATGATTATGCTGCCTCAGGGGACAGTTCCAGAGACTGTAAGGGGGCTGTTGACTGAGAGGAAGTTTACAGAAGTTATTTTTGGAATAAATTATGTTCTATATTAGTTTAGGGTTCATCTAATCCTGACCTGACAGTGTGCCTTTCAAATAATACATTTTGTTTTCCAATCGTCGGGAGACTATGAGAAGGGAGTGGGCCACCTGACTAATGCCATTGCTGTGTGTGGATAACTCCAGCAGCTCCTCTCGGTGATCCAGCAGACCTCCTGTCGTTTAGATCCTGCTGAAACGGTCCACTATCAGCCAGGTGAGGATGGTCTTCCATGGAAGGAAGGGCTGTTGTGGCAGCAAAATAGCTGAATGTTGCCTGGGTAGCGCCTCCTTTCTCAGAAAAGTTCAATTTACCCCTGAAAATATTACTACGGACAAGACTGTTTAAGGCATGCCAAGTTTTCCTGTCATCCAGAATCTAAGTACTAAGTTAGGATCCTCCTCATTTCCACTTTGGGTATGCTATTAAAGTTTTGTTCAGTTCTGGAACTCTCCCTACATATTTGTAATTTGTCACTACATCATCATGCATGCGTCCTAATTTATGTGCTTGTATCTCCCTTCCAGAAACCAGAAACCTCCCTTCCAACCATAACAATCCTACAGGACTCGAAACGCCAACTACTGAGCCTCCACTCCAACCAACTGGATTAAATTGTGTGAACATTTTAACCACCCTCCTCCTGTGATTGGAGCATCCTACTTAACTACTGTTTCTCTCCTTCCATTTCACACCCTCTGCCTCTTTATAACCTGTAGTCCACCTGTGTGTGTGGTCGATCACCTCTTACGACCTGCGCCGGGAGTAGGAAAGTTTCCGTGGTGCTTGCGTCTGTCGTGTCTTTGACTATGCCAGATTAATTGCTATGACATGCTATTCTATAAAATATATTATATTACCTGATTGAACTAATCATGTAAATGTTAATTAACTAGAGAGGGACACCACGAAAGAATATTTATAGAGCTGTTATCTTTCGAATAAACTCTTAAAGATTTAGTAAGATTTTACATCCATAACAGTCACATTAATCGTCATTTTATTCAGTCTCATCTGAAAGTTGTAAATCCTTGATTATCTGCAAGAATCCTGGCTAACAAGTTGAATCAGCAATACAAAATTGGGTTTAATTATTTATTTACTAAATACCTAACTAATCACACAGAATCACACATATACAATTAAATCATAACTTGATTACAAAGTGCCGTCATACAGAAAACGTCCCTAGCGGGCGGAATAGATATGACAGCTTGTTACACAAAGAAAAGGGGCGGGATTTTAGTGAAAGAGCGGGAGACTGGGACAGGGCCGAAGCTGTGCTATCGTAAATACAGTATCTTATGCATTCTAAATTACCGCCCATTTGAAAAGGAAAATGCAATAAATATTTACTCTGAGCTGCGCTTCAGTAGGTTGGTGGTAGATGGAAGACCGTATCGCCAACCCGAGTCCTCTGTCCTTTGAAGAATGTCTCTGGTGATCACTGGATACGTTGGAGTAACGTCGTGTGTAGTAGACGGGATACTCGGACTGTCCTTCCTAACCTGCGTTTGTAGCGGCTGTTGCTAACTCAACGGCTAGGCGGTATCACTTCTGTAGTGAATACGAGTTCAAAGTTCATACCATTTACAACCAAAGTCCATGCTCATGTTGGCTTAGTTCTGTAGTTATTGTCTGAACCATTCTGACATCGGATCGTCATCCTAAATGTCCCGGAACAGGAAGTTATATTTTTGTCCATGGCTTTTATAGTGGAGGGAGAGGGGTGTGTCTGAAAAGTTTATAACCCATGTCTCTTCACAGGGGCGGGCCCCTAGTTGAGCAGAAGCCCAAATTTATGAGAATCCAAATCTCTCATTTGGAAGCTAAAATTACATTTAATCTCTTCACAAATAATTTCATATTCAAACATTTGAATTAAACAACAATTCCATGTGAATCCGATACCTCTGAGGTTTAGACTTTCCACGGTAGAGCTTATGTCATTCTATCATTGATGAGAATGTGTCAGAGGGCAACCGAACTGACATGATATACCTTAAGTACCACCGCATATGTTCAGTTGGTCGGATTACCAGAATATAGTTCATTCCCCCCCACCTTCTGATGTCCCCAGAATCTCTATGTTAACCAAGGGGTTTTCTTATGTCACATCAGTAGGGAAGAGAAAAAGGGGGATAGAGGTATTTATGACTGTCATAAACCTACCCCCACTGCCAACGTCATGACACGTCCAAGAAACAAGCTGTCGGTCCAAACTACAAATGTCTGAGCTGCGGAGTTCTGGTTGGAGCTAGCTCAAAGTGGTGGCCGTTCCAACATACACTGTGTACAAAACATTAAGAACACCTTCCTAATATTGAGTTGCTCAGTGTAGTTTGCCCTGCATTCAGGGTTGTCGGCTATTGTTGTTTTTGTAAATCTTGCCCCAAGCGCCACTCCACCTGCTCCCCCATGCTCGGTGTGATCATGCTTTCGCTAAGGTATTTGTTATGATATGTAAAGTAACTTATTACTTTGTACTCCAAGCTATTTCAAGTATTGATTGAATAGAGCGCAAGCCACCATACGGGTAGTATCGGAAACCCAGACCAAGCCAACAGCAGTGACTAGGTTGGGGTTTGGGATTAATGAAAGACTATTGGTAACTTCATCAAACTCTAAATTCCCGGAGAGGGTCCTCTTCAGACAGACAACTCTCCTAACAAATCACAAATTTGGCTTGGTGGGGTTTAACATGCTGGCAGTAACTGAGGGGATTAGATTACCTGGCCCATGTTAGTTTGACCGGGTGAAAAGTGATTGCATTTGTTTTGGAAGTGCCTCCTGCCTCAGCTCAAAACAAAAGTGAAGTAGCCTAGGCTAGATTAAGCACGTGGCGTAATGAGTAGGATTCTGTTTTTTCACAAGCAAAAGTGATTCCTTTTGTTAAAAATGCTTTATCTGCATCCCAATGAAAACTAGTTAAAAAATGTTAACATACATGTATACTTTATGGTAAAGACATGTGTTTCTGGACTACACACAATGTTGCCTTGTTGACAACAGAGCAGGGGCAAGTTACTGTTGAGAAGAGCGCTCCTCCCTCACCACTTTTGACCGTTCACATCACGGACCATAGACCAGTGCATCGCGGCTCAGGTTAATAGAACTACCTCATTGTGCACAGGCAGTGTTTGCCAACTCCGTTCCTTAAGTACATCCCAACCGTACACATTTTCATGGTAGCCCTGGGCAAACACACCTCATTCAACTCAAGGACTTGATGATTAGTTGACAAGTAAAATCAGGTGTGCTTGTCTGGGGCTACAATAAAAAAAATGTGTACTGTTGGGGGTCCTTGAGGACTCGAGTTGGGAAAGACTGTGCTAGGGCAAAAGCAGATAAGGCAGTGACCTAGGAACGCTGGATATCCCAACTCCGCCATTTCCTCTATGCCAAACTGACATTGTTCGCATACAGAGGTATAAGCCGGAACATTGGTACATTGTGGGAGGCAACCCGTCGGTCTAGAGAGACGGGTATTATTGATTGATGACTGTTGGAACTGGCTAACAGAAAGTGCCAGTGGTTTTAATCTTGTAATTTAAAGACAAACTTGTAATAAAATTCTATATTTTTAACTTAAGTGTTGACTGATCCATTCTAATGCTCAGAAGTAATGATCCAACTCAATAGGTGGCCTGTCATGAACCGGTCTTCCTATGGTTGAGGTGTTCCCCCACAGTAAACAGGAACTGCCGTAGTCTGGTAGTTGTGCCATTTTAGGTAACCCTATAGGCGGCAGGGGTTACATAGTGTCACGACCACGCTCATAGTTCACAACAACAAAGGTAGACCACGGATTACTTAGATATAAAAAGGAATACATTTATTAAACTAAATAATAATAAATACAAAAATGTAATATAAGCTGCAGACGTCTGTAGGATCAGTAGTGTATGCAGTGTGGCTATACCGGGGATATATAGGCTACTGAATATAYCCTATTAACGTCGCCGTTAGAACTGCTATTGTGCCGTTACCTCGCACATGTTGGAAAACCAAAGCAAAAGTATTAAAGTTCTGCTTCTTGATAATCATAGATGACTTTAACATGAGCATTTTTCTCTAACCACCTAGTGGTTAGAGCYTTGGACCAGTAACAGAAAGGCCACAAGATCGAATACCCYAGCCGACAAGGTGAAAAATCTGTTTATGTGCCCTTGAGCAATAATTTGGCGGCGTACTACTATGGCTGACCCTGTGAAACAACACATTTCACTGCACCTATCCATTGTATGTGACAATAGGCATTTTAGTTTGTTTGACATTTGACAATGTGAAACCAACCGGACCAAATAGAAAAAATAAAATGTAACAAATAATCAAACGCTTATTCGAACTATAGCTCAGAACTGTGTGAAAATGCCCTAGGTAATTGATTGTTTGTGGACATGGAATACAAATCACATCACTGAGGCAGGCCTACTTCAAGAGAATAACCCTGTGGTTGATACCCTAACTTGGGTGACTTCGGTTCTGGTCTGGCCCATATCAAATCAGGTTGGTTGGGAGGGATAGGGACATGAAAATGGATTCCCATTGGCTTAACACAGCCTTGTTTGAGAGACAAAGCCCTATTGCCGCTGCAAGCTCGCTTGAAAATGAACTGTCTTGAGTCCCAAATGGCCCCCTTTTCTCTATATAGTGTACTACTTTTGACCAGGTCCCATAGGTCAAAAGTAGTACACTATATAGGAAGTAAGGGGCCATTTGGGACTCAGAGGTAATGTGTGACTGCATCGATTGGTGGCAAGCTAAACAGAAGGGTCAGGACTTATGGCGGCTATAGTAGCTCCATGTCCTCCATCACTCAGCATTCATTCATTCAGTGTGACCTTAACGTGGCGACGTGGCAGCAGCAGAGCACCTCGCTCACCTTGAAATGAATGGTGTCCGTCTACGCACCTTAGACTCTAGAGGTGCTGCTCAGCACTTAGACAAGCACTGCCTTATCAACAGCCCTGCCTGCTATCAAAGTGTCAAGGCCACAATGTGGCAGCCAGGAAGCCTGTAATGTTACACAAGTGCCACAGCCAACAACATTTTGAAACCACTGGGAGTTGGGCAGAGAGAGAAAAGGGCTGAACCTCAAATAGCACCCRGTTTCCTATATAGTGCACTACTTTTGACCAGAACCCTGTGGGCCCTTTTGGGATACACCCAAGGTGTGCAATAAGGTCCTGGCCTGAGGAATATAATAAAGAATAAACTAAATAAATAAACAGAAGTAGTGGGATAATAATGCTGGCTTTAGACACACAGAAAGAGACAGCACTACAGTACTAAACTGTGATTACACTCACCTCCTACAGTACACTTGTTTCTCAAAGCAAGAAGAACCTGCTGCTGGAACTGGGAGTAATTGTCTGCCATCTCCGCAAATTTACAAAGTGTCCAATATGTGTAGGAGACTTCATTTGAAAAAGTGCTCAAGCCRTCACAAAATGTCCTTTTGTAGTTTCAAAAAGTGCTTAAGTCAACAATCTGCTGGGGCCGGACCTGATGGATATACAAGGTTGTCATTGCATATTAATGGGAGATCCCCAATGGCGACAGGAGGTTATACACACAACGTTCTTCTGATCGTTATTTGATGTATAGCCCTATATGGACTATATCTAGCAAAGAAAACTGACATTCGTTCAGCTAGTAGGGCCATGATTATGTAGTAAAATCATCAATGACCCATTACATTCTGGGTGTCATTGTCACGCCCTGATCTGTTTCACCTGTCCTTGTGCTCGTCTCCACCCCCCTCCTGGTGTTACCCATCTTCGCCATTATCGCCTGTGTATTTATACCTGTGCTTTCTGTCTGATGCCAGTTCGTCTTGTTTGTTCAAGCCTACCAGCGTTTTGTCTTAGCTCCTGTTTTTCCCTAGTCTCGCTTTTTCTTGTCCTCCTGGTTTTTGACCTTTGCCTGTCCTGACCCTGTACCCGCTRGCCTGACCACTGCCTGTCTCTGACCCTGAACCTGCCTGCTGTCCTGTACCTTTGCTCCGCCTCTGGATTACCAACCTCTGCCTGACCTAAGCCTGCCTGCCGTCCTGTACCTTGGCCTCTGCTCTGGATTATCGCCCCTTGCCTGCCTTGACCTGTCGTTTGCCTGCCCCTGTTACAATAAACATTGTTACTTTACACAGTCTGCACTTGGGTCTTACCTTGATTCCTGATAGTCATGGGGTCATGGTGTCATCAATTAAACAGCATGGTGTCATTAATTAAACAGATGTTAAGTTCCGAATGGCACCCCATTCCCTATGTAGTGCACTGCTTTTGACTAGGGCCCATAGTTCTCTGGTCAACAGTAGTGGACTACACAGGGAATAGGGTGCATTTTGGGATGCAGACAGAGAGACAAGTCATGTTTTGGTTCCTAACCACAACTACTAAGAGCCTAGATACAGTAGGCTACAACATAAAAGGGGGATTTAAATGCTAGAAAAAAAAAATAGCAGTTCAGAATAGCCTCATAGGCTGCCTGTGAGTCTGCCAGTCTCCACCATATGGGATTTGAACTAAATTAGAACACCCAACTCCACTATGATCCCATGGGAACACATTTAAATCAGCCTCAAATATGTTTTCATGTCAACAAATGAATGGATTAATGACAAAACGGGACAGGGATGACTGAGCCGCAGTCAAATCACACTCGAGACAAATAACTGCCTGACTTTTTTTATTTTTATTAAACAAGCATACTTGAATGGTTTGATCATATTCATGATTTGAAAGTCAGATATCTAATTAGGGATATTCAGGTCAGTGACCATTTCCATTAAGTGATAAAAAAATGGGTTTGGCTAGCTCTTACTAATGAAGTGATTAGCGTGAGGAGGATTATTTAGCTGTTATTGGTAGCAATAGCAGTAGTTCAGTAGGACTATCAGTGATATTATTGTTATCATTGCACAATGAACAGGACCCTGGTTGTCCCAAATGGCACCATATTCCCTACTGTGTAATTAAGTGCACTACCTCTGTCCAGAGTCCTATGGGCCCTGGTCAAAAGTAGTGCACTATATAGGGAATAGGGTGCCATTTAACTCCCAYATCCTATTCTTCTTCTACTCTAGGCCTAGCCGAGATACATTATCAAACCCCTAAGAATTACAGTAGTTATTGTACCACAGTAGTAGCACAGTATTCATGATATTACTGCTATGATTGCACAATGAACAGGACCTTTTTCTTCTTCCAGTTGGAAAACATGATTGGTCAAACCTCTGGAGTGTTCCAATTGCATCCCAAATGGCACCCCATTCCATATATAGTGCACTACGTTTGACCAGAGCCTTCTAGGCCCTGAGGAAGTGAAGTGATACCCCAGTGGAAGAAATTATGAAAATCTGTTAGACGTTAATTCAGGCCAAAGGGTTCATTTCTATTCCTTTATCYTCTTGGAAGACTTTAAATCTGTTTGGTTGAATGTAGTGGGTGTATGGTGGACTTAGCTGCCGTAGACCGAGCGGCTTGCCATGCCAGTGCTTTAAAATGCTTAATTACTGTGCGTTTTGCATTTGGAAACATTACTTTTCCTTCGCTGTAATTAAAAGTTGTATTAATCCTCCCACTTTGAAATGTAATTGGAGACAGTTCCACTGCKAGGGAGAGAGAGGAAGAGCTAAAAGAGGGTTTTTGATTCCCAAATGGCAACCTATTCACTATATAGTGCACTGTTTGAGCTCTGCAATAAAATGGGGAGCAGGGTGCCACTTGGTATGCAGCCAGTGTCAGTTGACTCAAAAAGTTCACATGGATTATGTTCTTCTATAAGGAGACCAAAAATATACATTAAATTAACGATGAACAAAGCTGGTCTTTTTATTCTCCAGAATTCATAATCAGTGTTAACAAAATGTCTACAAGGCATAACTTAATAAAAGCAATCAATGCTAATTATCATATTTTAAACACAGTTAATAACTTTCCTAATGACGAGAGAGAGGAAAAATGCATGGTTAAGCAGCCATCAACAACAAGTCCATTTATAAGTGCAACCAAACGATGTCTCAGGATGATGTTATCCAAGTACATYGGAGAGGAAATAACAAAAAGGCACATACATGCTGCTATCACTACTTTGTACTACCACAGCAACGTGTTAGCTGTGTGGATTGAGTTTAGGAATCACGGAGCCTTTTCAAATGAAGACAATGACGACACAAGGCACTCCCGTTCTATTCTCTTTTTCTGTCCTCCCATTTTCTGTCATGTCACTCTCTCATAGTTTGGGCACCTGCAGCCTATACATTTAGTATGGGCCAATTACTTCACCTGTCACTTCCTTGGGATTAATTCACATGCCTGAAGGATGTAAAACCTATAGAATCAGATACAGGTTATAATATACATGCAGAGAGTACGTCCCAAATGAAGGGTGCCATTTGGGACGCACAGCGAGTGAAAGACTAAACTGGGTCTAGCTCAAACTGATTGATGAACAATGTTCTGACGTGGCAGATAACCGTAATGTATGGGTCCTTATCCAGTATTTGACACATTGAAATGGTGGGCATGGCAAGACTGTGATGAATTGTACAGTGAATGGTACACTGCAGAAGTTGTTCGACTGTGGTGTTGTTGTGTGTGTGTGTGTGTGTGTGGTGTGTGTGTTTGTGTGTGTGTGTGTGTGTGTGTGTGTGTTGTGTGTGTGTGTGAGATAAGTAAGGTTAAATCCTTTACACAGTGAAAAGCTGAGCAACAAACAGGCAGTGTTTTTGTGTCAAGTCATACCTGTGGTTGGTGACAGGTCACACATGCATTACGAATTCTCAGAACCACCTATCTTAGTGGTGATGGTTTCTGACACACACAGCCTCTATTAACACATGCATACAGCCAATAAAATACTGACTTGGTAATATCAWCCTAGTCTTTTAATATCACGAGGATAGGGGTGGCAGGTAGCCTCAAGGTTAAAATGTTGAGCCAGCAACGGAAAAGTCACTGGTTTGAATACCGGAGGTGACAAGGTGAGAAATCTGTCGCTGTGCCCTTGAGCAAGGCACTTYACCCTAATTGCTCCAGGGGGCCATGTCCCCACTCCCTGCGGGTGTCTCAGGGGGAGTTAGAACATGCATAAAACARATATCCAACACACACTTGTGTGTAACAAGACAAATATAAGCACCCCACAAATTATTATATGACTGTTTGTGAAATCAAGAATAACAAGGGAATCAAACAAACAAAAGAGAAGGTCAACTGCTCTATTATATCACAACTTTATACTGCCTATGAAAACAAAGCCTCCCCAGAGCACTCGAGGATTCATACACAAATATGCTTACACACAAGCTCACAAAGGGCAGATAGAGACATGCGAGGAGAGAGAGCGAGAGAGAAAATGAGAGAGGGAGAGGGAGTGCGAGAGAAGCAGAGATGGGGAGAAAGAGAGAAAGAGCGAGTGTATTGGTGTTATCACAGCCAATGCGACGCGTTTTTTAAGGCATTTAATAGGTTTTGCACTGATGTCTATTTCCAGCAGCAGAAATGGGATGCAGCAGGAGACTGCCAGGTGCTAAAACTAACGGTGTATAGGGGAGGCCTTGGGAGGGAGGGATGTATCGACACAGCTCGCCTTCCTGCCAAACTCAATCATCAGGAAACTTCACAGAGCAGTGGAAATGTATGGCTGACAGATGATAAACACATGATGTGCCTTTCTAAATAGGGACATGGTGGAGCATGGTTGAGAACGCTTCCGTGTGCTGTAAATGCTGTTCAAAATAGAATGCGTGCGCGATTACTCTTTTTCACCACCACCGCCAACCACTGTAATACGGTTAAGCGCTCATAATTTGCACCAGTCTCTTTCTCTCAATTCCCTCAGGCGTACCATTAGAGGAATGCAATCACAAAGCTTAACAGTAGGTGGCATCAAGGCTTCTGACTCACTCAGCTTAAAGTTAGCACACCACTCCCTCATTGATTCCAAATGAAAGGAGTTGGATGAAGAAGGACTAGTCTTTAGTAAGATGGTTTATGGTCACATACACCGGATGTGTTGTTTTACAGGGTCAGCCACAGTAGTACGGTGCCCCTGGAGCAAATTAGGGTTACATAAACAAGGGCACAGAACGGTTTTTCATCTTGTCGGCTCATGTATTCAAACCAACGACCTTTCGGTTCCTGGCCCAACGCTCTAACCACTTGATGCCCATGACAAACTCTTTCTAGCTAATATGAGAGAGTTTGACACTTCTGTAGAGTTTGGCGTTATCCATGAAGAAGCAGTGGCGAAGTTTAGATATGATCTGGGTGCCATTGCGCCGCCTTATGAGATATACTGAACCTCTGARGAAAAATGAAACTACAGTAAAGGCAGATACAGTCACCTCCAAAATGATTGGCACCCTTGATATAGATGAGCAAAAAAGACTAAAATAAAAAAAATCTAATACTGAGCTAAATTGTATCATCAAAAAACTTCAACAATTATGTTGTATTATGTTAATACAATTACTCAGGGAAAGACTTTATTAATCATGTAATATTTTTTTMGTTGCTCAAAATGATTGGCACCCCCTGTGCAGGAATTACGGGACTGAGCCTTTCTCTAAAATATTTTCTGAGATTGGAGAACACATTGGGAGGGATCTTAGACCATTACTTCTTACAGAATCTTTGCAGATCTGTGATATCCTTCAGTCTGCACTTATCAACTGCCTTCTTCAGTTCAAACCACAGGTTTTCAATGGGGTTCAAGTGCAGAGGCTGAGATGACCATTGCAAAATGTTGACTTTGTGATCAATGTACAATTGTTTTGCAGATTTATGTAATTTCGCAGTCTATAAGCACAGACCAAAGGGAATCAAGGACCTGGATAAAATGTGTATGGAGGAATGGTCTAAGATCCATCCCAATGTGTTCTCCAATCTCAGAAAACATTTAAGAAAAAGTGCCATTTCTCGCAAGGAGAGGGTGCACAAAGTATTGAAACCAGCGGTGCCAATCCTTTTGACACTCATCATATTGAGAAAATAAATGATTACTTGATTAACAAAATCTCTTTCTCTGAGTAATTGGATTAGTATAACAGAATATAATTGTTAAAAAAATATCACACAATATAGCTCAGTATTTGAATTCTGTATATTATACCATATTTTTTGCTCATCTTTATCAAGGGTTTGAGGTGACTACTTATTCAAGTCAACATATTGACTAAAAGCTCATCATGCAGTGCTGCAGTGCTCATACAGCCATCTATGTTGGTCTACAGACCTTTTTGGCTTAAAAGGGAACAGAGCGTTCCCTATTTGAGCCAGTGACATTGAAGCTCAGCAAAGCTATGCCATACAGACACTGCTGCTGATAGATTGAATTAGAAAATAACTGTTGGTGGATTAGTGATAAAAAAACCTAGGGACTCATTTTAGATAAAGAATATGAGCAAATACTCCAGGACACAACTCATTAACAACGGAATTCTACACAGAGGAGCTACCCGTCATATTTATCTTCACAATTCAATTCAACACTGGTTTCCAAATTGAACAATCCTTGGACAGTTGAATTTAAGTGACCTATAACAGCATGAGTGTTTTTTTAATTCAATATCATTCACAGTCTATTACCATTTACTGAGTGAACAAAACATTATGAACACCTGCTCTTTTCATAACGGACTGACCAGGTGAATCCTGGTGAAAGTTATGATCCCTTATGGATGCCACTTGTTAATGATGAAGGGGAGGAGACGGGTTAAAGAATGTTTTTAAACATCGAGACAATTGAGACATGGATTGTGTATGTGTGCCATTCAGTGAGTGAATTGGCAAGACAAAAGATTTAAGTGCCTTTGAACGGGGTATGGTAGTAGGTGCCAGGCGCACCGGTTTGAGTGTGTCAAGAACTACAACGCTGCTGTGTTTTTTCACGCTCAACAGTTCCCTGTGTGTATAAAGAATGGTCCACCACTCAAAGGACATCCAGCCAACTTGACAACTGTGAGAAGCATTGGAGTCAACATGGGCCAGCATCTCTGTGGAACGCTTTCGATACCTTGTAGAGTCCATGCCCCGACGAATTGAGTCTGTTCTGAGGGCAAAAATAATAATATTAGGAAGGTGTTCTTAATGTTTTGTACACTGCGTGTATGTAAGTCAATTTCCATGAGAAATTGACTGATATATCGAGAATTGAATGTATAGGACAGAAAAGGACGCAATAAACATATCATATATGTACATTTGAATGTACTGCAAAAGCATTTGGCTGGACTTAAATCATATACATTAGACTATGTGGTGGCATATTCATCTGAAGGTTAATACAAAAAAACAGCTTCAGCAGAATCATAAATAGTACCAAGTACTATGAGGATCTCAAACACAAGTCACCCAAAACAAATATAGTACATCATTTACTACCATAATGGCAGTCCTCCTCGTCAGTAATTAGGACCCACCACATAGCCTGATTAATGAGATACAGGATTCTCTCCCCCAGAATGACTGGTCCTTAATTAGCTACCACTAGATCAGCCGGTCTTCTCCACAGCCCAGCAGCTACACYGCTTTTCTCCTCTTTCACAACTATTTCAAATGGCCTTCCTCTTACAGGGCTTCTACTCATTTAAGGTGTTGGTCAAGAGGTGCTCTCTCTCTATGTWTCTCCCTCTCCTCGCCCTTCCCTCTCCCTTCCCTCTCTTATGAGGGAACGGTTGATAATAAACCAAACAAGGCTCCAAAGGAATATTTAACTCATGAAAAGCGCTCCTCTCTTGGCTGCTGGCCATCCTCTGTACTGCCCTCCCATCTCTCAGGATGGATCCTGAGAAATGGAACTGAACTGGCAAACAAAAAAAGAAGCCCCCCCGTAGTGGCTGGCGTTGCCGCGATCTAGCTCTCTGGTAAGAAAGATTAGTCAAATTTCATTTTTACAATTCTAATTAAAGCATAACGCCTCATATTCAATCAATCAAAATMAAAATGAAAATGTAAAAGACCTGTCAGAAGTAGCCCGTGTCGGCGTCACAAATGGCACCCTATTCCCTACATAGTGCACTACCTTTGATCAGTGCCCATACTGGTCAGACATCTAGTATAGGCCCTGGTTAAAAGTAGTTCACTAAATAGAGAATAGGGTGCAATTTGGAACTCCAACTATATCAGGGCATCAATACATGGGTAACAAGAGGGAGAAGGATGCAGAGAGCTGGCAGTAGCATTTAAGCCATGCTCCGACCTACCACATCTGACTCTTTATTGTGGCATAAAAGGAGACATATCGAGAGCTGAAGAGTTCATCTGCATTCGAAACAGCACCCTATTCACTAAATAGTGTTCTACTTTTGACCAGGGCTCAAAAGGACTCTGGTCAAATGTAGTGCACTATGCAGGGAATAGGATGAACAGCCTTGGTCTGTTGAGAATGTAGGTACAGTAGGAGTAGCAGGAGAAGGGAGATGGCAGGCTCACCTGAATGGATGGTAATAGTAACAGGAAGAGAGGAGCCAAAATTACCCAGCTGAGTCAACGCTGACTCATCTAATCACATCAGTAAAAGAGAACCACAGGATGCTGTTCTGTGGCCATAGACACTATCTGAAAATGACATTGATACCTGCACTAAAGTCAAAGAGTGATGTTGCAAAGTCATACTGTAAGTATGACGAAAACCAACTGATTTCCAAAAGGTAAAGGCATTTATGGTAGCTTGCGTTGTTGCACACTGCTTACCACAACTTATTTTTTTCAGACCGTCAGTTAACATAATGTTTGCGTATGCAGTAGCAACAACTAAGCAGGAAACCAGTGTTACAGTAAGACATTGTTGGCCATGCCATGTCCACAGATTAGACCATCTGATCTTCCATCATGGCTGAGGTCTGCAGCTTCAGTAATAAAACAACCAGGGTTGTAGTCTTAGCGTTAATAATAGTTCCCTGTCAGTAGTAGAGGGATGGTTGGCATTGTCATGCGTCATGTCAGACGTGCCGGGTGCCATTCCTGGAGATCTCTCAATGCAGCACCTCCATTCAGCTCAGTGCAGAGCTGCCACCGTCTGCTGTTTAATTAGGAATTATCTGCAGCCGATTAATACATGTCGCGCTGGCTGTGTCCCACAGGACGTGGGGCTAGAGAAGCAGGTCCTGATAATGGAGGGGTATCCATCATATATGCCTGTCAGGCTGCCCGTATCTGCCACCCGGGCTACCGCCTGTGGCCCAATGCAAGTACAGTACAAGAAAATGATAGTGTATAGACAGGCACAAAGTAAAAGTGGTGAGTAGGAATGATAGTGTATAGACAGGCAAAAAGTAAAAGTGGTGAATAGGAATGATAGTGTTTAGACAGGCAAAAAGTAAAAGTGGTGAATAGGAATGATAGTGGTATAGACAGGCAAAAAAGTAAAAGTGGTGTGAATAAGGAATGATAGTATAGACAGGCAAAAAGTAAAAGTGGTGAATAGGAATGATAGTGTATAGACAGGCAAAAAGTAAAAGTGGTGAATAGGAATGATAGTGTATAGACGGCCAATCATTAGTATAGTCCTGCATCGGGTCGGATATCCACGGTTCCCCATAGGTGAGCGGCAAAAAATAATCTGCTGGCGGGTGATGATAACGGTCTTTCCATCCATGGGTCTGCTCGAGGTTCAGAACATATACATTGCCGGTCTGAAACATTTTAAATCAAGATACACTTTTAAAAACCCAGGAGCTTGTTGTGTTACGACTTCCGTTCTGTGAGTGGCGAGGCAGACATAAGGCTAACAGCCACGCATTGAGAGTGTGTGGAGCCGGGAACTGTCCCTTATTTGGGTTGTGCAAAAACATTCCAATTTGTCTATGCCAGAGCTTATGTTCCCTCTCCCCACGTGAGAATATGACACGTTGCCAAGTTTACTTTCCATGGATAGCCTAGCTCACGCGAAAATGGCTAACGTACAGTAGGCCTAGCTGGAGAAACAAAAAGAAAGGTTATGGTAAGGGTATAGGCTACGACACCATCGTGAAAACTGGTGCTACGCAAAAGAAATCCCCAGTTTGGAAGGACAATGCGGAAGATAGATACACAGCCTGCAAAGTGCAAGCAGGTAGACCTATTCGTTTTCGCTTATTCAGTTAATTATTACATTCATTCAGGCTTTGGTTCATTAGACCCTACTCAGGCCATATAAAGTGTAAACCTGTGAGGATGGTAAAAGTTTAAGTAGCCTACTAATTAGATGAAGCCTATATTCGATTCTGGGAGTAACTTGAATGCACSTCGAGAGGAATATTTATCTRGCATAGAACACACAAGAACAAACTGACTAGGTAAATAGATGAACTATTCTACTATGGGGTTGTCAGATTTTTCTATTCATTAATTATTTTGTTTGCAGAGGAAAAGTAAATGTGGACTGTTCCATGATCTTCAAAGTGAGCCTAGGCAGAAATGTTTCTTCATGTTCCATCTTTTTTTGCCGTGGCCGCAAAGGATTTTGCCATGGCCCAGCGCCACAGCTAAATGACTGCAGCGGAAACACTGAGGGAATTTCATGTAAGCCTATAGGCAGGTTTAGCAATGTCCATTTTTATTATCAACAACCGTTTTCAATCAAATACATAAATATTTGTCTATTTGACAGCAAACAAATAAATGACATAGGCAAATCCACGATAACAGAATGACGCTGAGACTCCGATAGCTCACTTTAAAAGTATGCCAAACAAAAAAGATTGAAATTGTAAAGTTTAACAAACCATACAACTCTGGGACTTTAACAATTTCCATGAAGATTTTTACAAAAACACATTTACTCAAAGAACAAGTGCATTGTTTGGTATTAGACGAACGGTAAAATCTCCCTCAGTTTTTTATGAGACCACGTTTAACAAAAACTCTTAAGATTCAAAGACGTCTGCAGAAAGAATGGGGTGTCAGCTATGATATGAAACTTAGAGTTTGAAAAAACATTTTGGTTATTGAACTACAGTAAATTCAGTGTATTAAGACCCGGGTTAAGTGGGTCTCTGATCTGTACTATACAGAAATGTATAATTAGGAATGTGATTCTCTTCATGTTTATGTATCCTGAGTACACAAAAAGTTAGAAAAATGTAATATCCTCTTTTGCATGTTTTAGTATTATTCTACACACTGGCTATTATTCTAATGAACTCCGCCTCCAAACAAAACCAAATTTGGTTGGTCCGGACCAAATCTCTACCAATCATAGACGTCTATGTTTCCTATGTTTGGACATCACAGGTATAGCACAGTAGGGTACAGCACAGGACAGTGGAGTAGAGTAGAGAACAGTAAAGTTCAGTACATTKAAGTACAGTAGAGTATAGAGTTCAGTACAGTTAGGGATGGGCATATGATTTTTTTTACTGTTCGAGTATTCGCATGATAAAAAAATAATACAAAATAAACTAGTTTTAGAACACAAGGCCKACACTGGAAAYAAATATGTGCGCATTTATTTATATACCAACAGTGTGCAACAATGCCTTATTTATTGTTACCATCACGGATAACACGTCCTAATAGCTAAATTTCCCCATATATACTGAACAAAAATATAAAATGCAACAATTTCAACGATTTCACTGAGTTACAGTAGTTATAAGGAAATCAGTCAATTGAAATAATTTCACTAGGCTCTAATCTATGGATTTCACATGACTGGGCGGGCGCAGCCTGGGAGGGCAAATGCCAAGCCACTTGGGAGCCAGGCCCAGCCAATCAGAATAAGTTTTTCCCCACTAAAGGGCTTTATTACAGACAGAAATACTCCTCAGTTTCATCAGCTGTCCGGGTGGCTTGTCTCGGACGATCCCGCAGGGGAAGAAACCGAATGTGAAGGTCCTGGGCTGCAGTTGTGAGACCAGTTGGACGTACTGGCAAATTCTCTAAAACATTGGATGTGGCTTATGGTAGAGAAAATAACATTAAATTCTCTGGCAACAGTTCGGTTGGACATTCCTGCAGTCAGCATGCCAATTGCATGCTCCCTCAAAACTTGAGACATCTGTGGCATTGTGTTGTGACAAAATTACACATTTTAGTGGCCTTTTATAGTCCTGTCTCTTATACACATCTAGATGTGTATAAGAGACAGTACTTTTGTCCATGTAGTGGATCGCTGGCTCTATTATATCGTGGAACACAATCTTTAAAAAAGGCAGTAACCTCAACAGTGCTTGTAGAAGTGTCACGTTCTGACCTTAGTTCTTTTGTTATTTCTTTGTTTTAGTATGGTCAGGCGTGAGTTGGGTGGGTTATCTATGTTTGTGTTTCTATGTTGTTTTTTTCGTTTGGCCTGGTATGATTCTCAATCAGAGGAAGGTGTCGTTAGTTGTCTCTGATTGAGAATCATACTTAGGTAGCCTTTTTTCACCTGGGTTTCGTGGGTGGTTGTCTTCCGTGTCTGTGTGTTCCACACGGAACTGTTTCGGTTTTCAGTAGTTCACTTTATTGTTTTGTATCTCAGTGTTCAGTTTGTTCTATTAAAGATTCATCATTCATCATTCTCTTTCTCCAAACGAAGATCGTTACAAGAAGCCGTATGTTAGGAATCAACAGGACTACATAAAAGGTAGGCTAAGTAATTAAATATGAACTGAAATGAAATTGCAATTTGATAGGGCCATCTMCTGTATACCACCTCTACCATGTCACAACAAAACTGATTGGCTCAAACACAATAAATTCCACAAATTAACTTTTAACAAGGKACAATTGTTAATTGAAATGCATTCCAGGTGACTACCTCATGAAGCTGGTTGAGAGAATGCCAATAGTGTGCAAAGCTGTCATCAAGGCAAATGCTTGCTACTTTGAAGAATCTAAAATCTAAAACAGTTTGATTTGTTTAACACTTTTTGGTTACTACATAATTCCATGTGTGTTATTTCATAGTTTATGTTTGAACTATTATTCTGCAATGTAGAAAATAGTAAAAATAAAGAAAACCCTTGTAGGTGTGTCCAAACTTGACTGGTACTGTATATATATATATATATATATATATATATTTATTTACATGTATATTAGGCAATGGAAGCCTTCTCCCTCCACAAAGCTGAGAGTCAACATATCTTGCGTTATCATTGACACGATGAGCTATGTACCGGCTGGGCTCAGGTGGCGTTACAGAGGCACTTGAGCGTTTTCCCCTACCAGCTGTGCTGTGTGGGCTAACCAGAGAAGCAGCACAGCTGGAAACCGCTGGAGTCGCACAAAATGGAATATGCAGTGCATTCYGAAAGTATTCAGACCCCTTGACTTTTTCCACATTTTGTTATGTTACAGACTTATTCTAACAATTATTAAATAAAAAATGCAGGATTTTAAATGTTTTCGCAAATGAATAAAAAATAAAAAACAGAAATACCTTTTTTACATAAGAATTCAGGCCCTTTGCTATGAGACTCGAAATTGAGCTCAGGTGCATCCGGTTTCSCATTGACCATCCTTGAGATGTTTCTATAACTATCTACCTCTGGTAAACTCAATTGATTGGACATGATTTGGAAAGGCACACACCTGTCTATATAAGGTCCCACACAGTTGACAGTGCATGTCAGAGCAAAAACCCATGAAGTCGAAGGAATTGTCCGTAGAACTCCGAGACAGGATTGTGTCGAGGTACAGATCTGGGGAAGGGTACCAAAACATTTCTGCAGCATTGAAGGTTCCCAAGAACACAGTGGCCTCCATCATTCTTAAATAGAAGCAGTTTGGAACAACCAAGACTCGTCCTATAGCTGGCCGCCCAGCCAAACTGAGAAATTGGGCAGAAGGGCCTTGGTCAGGGAGGTGACCAAGAACCCGATGGTCACTCTGACAGAGCTCCAAAATTCCTCTGTTGAGATAGGAGAACCTTCCAGATGGACAACCATCTCTGCAGTACTTCACCAATCAGGCCTTTATGGTAGAGTGGCCAGACGGAAGCCACTCCTCAGTAAAAGGCATGACAGCCCACGTGGAGTTTGCCAAAAGGCACCTAAAGACTCTCAGACCATGAGAAACAAGATTATCTGGTCTGATGAAACCAAGACTGAACTCTTTGGCCTGAAAGCCAAGTGTCACGTCACTTCGAGGGCTGCCCTAAACATATGCCTTAATTTAAAAAATATAAAATATACTCTTAGCTATCATTTGACACCAAATTTGTAGTGCTCCTATGAACTTCACATTAGTGCTCGTGGGGCCTTTTACTTGGAAATGCCCATATCTAATTGTTTCTGATCTGGATGGCAATCTGTGAGTGAATGATGAGATGTGAGAGGAATGATTCATTTAGACAGCTGGAATTTCAAAGCAGTATTAGTCCTTCTAATCAACTTAATCTTGACAACAACAAAGTTAAATTCAATAGTTGCTGTGGCAACAAGCAACAAGCCTCTCCGCAGTCAAACAACTTACTGGAGTACAGCTTCAAGAACTGTGCAAGAAAAAATAAGGACTAAATAAAGGATCAAATATCACTTGAGCGCAAGAAGATGCATAGACGAAAACTGATTTTCATAGGTCATTTTATTCACCAACCCTTTTACTGCTCTTCTTTGACATACTGTTCTCTGCAGACTCCCTGCTAAAACCAAAACACCAGAAGAATGGGGGTGAGGAGGGTCAGAGGGATATACAGTATATTGTATGGAAAACACTTTGACATTGATAGCTCAATCTACCTCAGTTGTCTCTTCACCTTATTGTTGCATCTACAATCAAACAATGTTGTTACCATGTTAGAACAAGCAATGGTATGACTGTTGTACAACTGTCATATCTATAGGCTATTGTTAGCCTACCCTTCCATTTGCTGCATGATGTGAATTCTGTGGTGATCATCGAAATATCAGCAACAGAGGAGGTTTCTTGTTTGTGTTAAATTCACTCACCTAACAACACCTWCCTTTCTCCTTTATAGACTGTTTGTCTAGGGGAATACAGTGACACTGACAGCTGTTCAATTCTCTGAACAATAAGATAATATAGTTAGTCCTYGAATTGAGGCTAAACACATGCACATCATTTTCAATAGGACCATTCCAGTGGTGTATGAATACAAATTGTGTATAAAAAGTGGTGAAGGCAGACAAGTAGCAATATACAATTTCCTTCTCGCCAACCAGCTAACACAATTTTATAATGAGGGTGGCAATCTGGTCATTTCATGTACTAGTTGTAACAGCTTTCATTTTCTAAAGGCAATGCATTTCAAAATGTAAAAGGCAGACATGATTCCAATGCATAAGCATGAAAGGCCTCCCTTTACACAAATGAATTCAGCTCAAATCATCCCAGAATTCTCAGAGGACAGCAATGGAGCAGGCTGGTTTTCTGACACGCCATGAATAAAAAGGAACAGAGGTTTTTGCGATGGCCTGCGCCCTGCTGCAAAAACAGAAAGCTCAGCGCTCGCTCCTTTTCCCCCGGTGCTCTAGTAATAGGCCGGTGGAAATAAACGTAATCACAACACTTTGTTCTCCCCAGTGATATCATTTCTTATTATTACTTTTCACCTCGTCCGCCTCTGAGACGACCATCAGAATCTCATTTGATTGTGTTTACATTTGTTTTGGATCCCAACAATGCTGATACTAAAAAGCGATTACTGCTTAAAGTCGCATCGGACCAAGASAGAAACACACGAGATCTCTTCGCAGAACAGGAACATGGAGGATTCACACAGCTCTAATGCTGACATTTACGATTCTAACTTTTCCCAAAAGTAAGGTTCGGTACATTCAAAAGAAAATAACTGATTATGACAAACGTGGCCTTCAAGAGAAGCCTTTGACTAAGAATCTAAAGGAAGTAACATTTAACAAAGTCTAATCGTACAGTTCAAAGCTACAGTGGGAAATGTAATTGATCAAAATTGTCAACACTTCAAAACTATACATGTAAAACGATACTTTCCTTTCCATCTTAACTTTAATAAAATATACAATTGTCACATTAACTGTAACATCCACTCTCTAAATGATGGTCTCAGGGCATTCATCTTTCATTAATAATTCATTTAACTTCACCCTTAAGACTTATGGGAATTGGTATATATAGATTGAAACATTTCAATTTGTCCCTAACAGGAGAAAAATGAAAAGCATATGCATAACAATGGTAGCAATTAAAGGGGAACGGTTTGGCGATTATGGGGAAATGATCAGATCAAAGGTGAGGACACAGCAGTTCACCTGACACAAGACTGAATTCAAACATTATGCTGTTGATTTTATGTGCATTTTACATTTACTGTACTTTTCGCAGGATTTAACGAAATCTTAAAATACTGTGGACACATTCAGTAACGTAATAAGAACATTAATGCAAAATGTGTGGTGGGTGCAACATAAAGACAAAAAAATGACAAGGTTTGAGTGAGAGGACTAACTGGTGACTCCAAGTGGCCAAACACCTCTCAAAGTGMGCACAGTTACAAAATATTTTCAATGCACTTTTATGACTCAAAATAAAGTTTTTTTTTTTTTTTCAGGTCTCCTAGCTGTGCCGTTGAGGAACAAGAGCAAGCACACTTGTAGTTGTTTGGTTTGGAACACGGCCCTGCATCCCTGCCTTTACACAATTACTGTTGTTGTTTACACAATCCAAAAACGGTCCATTACAAATTGCAATATGGGTTAGGTGGGCATCATTTTAAAGCTTATTCTATTGCCAACATGACTAGCTAAATTGTACAATGCGTACAGTGTAAGGCACATCAGAGAAACAGATGGTAATTTTGGTGAGCATAGAATGGATTCATGAGTGCATTCAGGTGCGTGTTCCACGGCAAATATAGGTGCATTCAGTGCATTCAGCCAGAGTATGAAGCCATGTCATCCTTGTAACTGTACATCAAACATTGCGTTCATAAACATTGATACTGTAAATGACAGGAGTTTTATAATATGGAAATGTGAAGTGCACATTTGGTCATTTGGATTCCCCGCTCTCAGACCAAAAAATGTGCAAAAGTAGCCCAATAATCATGTTATTGCGCTTGGTGCTCACGTTTAGAACGTCTGTGAGTTGAATCCCAATAGAGCACAGTAAAGCGGAGACCCTGAGCTCTGACCTCATATATATATATATATAGGCTTATCAGTGACCAAATCTGACATTTTCAACCCATATACGGGTTGTGAGTGTAAAGGGCTACCCATTTAATAATGACTATCCTAGAACTAAACTACCACTTCAAGGTTGAATGTCTTCAGCGTCCTACAGAGTTAAAAACCGCAGAGCCACGCGGTCCAACTCTTACGACTTAGCCAATGAAATTAGGTTTGTAAATATGTAATAATGGGCTCATTATAGATGTACTGCTAATTGTCTTCTTTCTGATGCTGCTATCTACTGTACTGATTGTGATAATTATTAATGAAAGTGAAGGGGCCTTTAGAATTCGTCAATAGGGTATCTAAATCATGATCAAATAAAACCGTCGTTTATGAAGATAATTTGATTCTAATCAAAGATCACACTGTTCTCTGTGGTATAACCCTGAACACAAATCAAACCCAAACTCTATCCCACTACACCCTCCTCTGGGAAAACTTGACAATGGGAGGATGTCCATGTCATTAAAGGCAATTTCTTAAGCAACCCCGTTTCCAATTGATTTAGCAGGTTGCAAATGGAGATTCAATTACGTTCTTCTTCCAAGTGAGTGCAGAGCTAACGGWCTACAGCCATCAATAGAGGACCTGCTTGGGGACAGTCAGTAGTAGTAGTGGCTGAGCCAGATAGTCAGAGCTCCTTTGCTGTGCACTCTGTTAAATTACCCCAGGTTAGTGTAGCATACTAAAGAACGACAAAGCAATTAGTTTTGGACCAGTGTTGCTCAACCTTRGTTAGAATAACCATTGCAAACAGGTCATGCATCAATACTATTGAGCKGGTTGGAAGCTTTTATTTCCTAGCAAACAAGTTAAACTGATCATGGATTAGACTACTAGCGGGGCATGAACAACCAAGATTACTTAAAGGGTTCCTCAACAACAAACAAATGGTCAATAATGAATAGGGAGGTCACCCTTGGCAACCAGCAACAGCAAAACAGTCATCCCAGCACATGGGATAGCACCGTCATGGGATGGCATCAAAATGAGTTGAGGAAAGTAGTGCTAACTACATAGGGAATAGGGTGCCATTTGAGACATGGAACAGTTTCACAAAATTGAGTTAGGGTGGTGGAGGGGCATTGTATTCCAGCAGTGGTACACTAAGCATCATAACGGCTTGCGAGTCTTAACAGTGACCAGAGGACCTCTCATTCAGCCTACCAATCACAATGAAGCTTTTACTATCAGTATTGACCTCCCAGCCATTACAGAGCAGTAATAGAGGCCCTCCTTACATCTGCCATAAAAATAATGAGGTGGTCATACGAATGTTAGGGATTTTAATGATTTTAACCTAATCGTATGATAGAGATTTACATTTCTTTCAGTAGGAAGTTGGACAAAGTGATTGAGATAAAAGCTCACTGTTACTCTACAACAACATACAAGAAAACYATAAGGAACATTTAATATGCACACATTACAGCGCACAGGGACTGCTGTCAAGGGTAGGCTATGTGTTGGGTTTCCATGAACACATAAGTACACTGGTCCAACTGTAAAACCACTGACCCACCAATTGTGATTCTTTGTATTCTAATTATATAGTTAATCTATAATGTTCAGGAAATGAATGCGTACGAGTAAGAAACAAAAAACTTGACTTTAAACATCCAAAATGAAAGAGTAAACGCCAGTCTAATTCCATTTCATTTTCGTGTGCATTAATTTCCCCCTGTGGCAGATAAACAGTCAAAGCCGAGCTGAGAATTAATCTAGAAGGCCATTGAAGTGCTGCAAAATCCTACACTGGTCTATGCTTTCCTCCATTTTCTGCAATTACCTTTCTGTTTCACATTCAGCCCCAAGGACTGCTCATTCCTCAAGGTGCTGATAGACTACTTGTCGTCTTCTTTTTGTCTTTTTTTTCTTCGTCAGTTTGGATGCTCCTGCAGTTATATCTAAAATGTAGACTTGTATTGTGCAACACATGCTTCCAGCTACTGTATGATATCCTCCATTGCCAATGGATCAACAGAAATCTCTGAAAATGTATAGTCTGCTGCAGTATACAAGTTGTTATAGTAATAACACTATATTGTCAGTGTAAATCAGCTTAGAAAATAGAGATTTTGTTCCCCCTCAGTACTCCATCAGATTAATGTCTGGATCCCAGTTTGTATTCATGCAGTGAAGTGTGCAGCATTGCACATCTCTCTCATAACCTGTAGCTAAATCAGTTGCTGTGTAAATAGATCACAGTGCCTATTCATCATCAGTTGGATTTGGAACGTACAACAATCAATCGTCTTCCATTAATTATACTTTATTCCAAATTAACATTTGCATAAGAGCTTATTGATAGCTAGCTATATTTTCACAACACATTATGGCCTGTTAATCACATGACTGCATTATTAATGTTGATGTGTTCATTACATAAATGGCACCAGCACCGATGAGTTCATACAGTATAGTAAGGCTACTATACTGTATATACCGGTCTCTTATGTCCTCAGATCAGAAACATGGCAGGGTGCATTCTTGGCATGGCAAGAGGGGTGACGTTAAAAGCTTTTTACTGTTAGGAGGTGATTTCTGCTACTTCCATGAAGGATAGCTTTTTTTCAGGGAGGAAGTGGATGGGTCTCACATGCCCTGGGATATATAAGAGGGCAGAATGGAGTCCTATAAAATAGAAGATGGCTCTTATCTCAGTGTGTGTCCTTCCACTAAGAACATGACATTAAATCACTGTGAGCTTGGATGCCTACCGCCTCGGGCCGACACTAGGCTACTTCATTGCACGCAAAGGACAAGTATAGCTCAGTCAGATACAATTTAGAAATGTGAATATTTCCATACAATGCTTATTACGGCTTCAAAAAACAGATATGATCTTGGCGTGTGGCGTGTGGGTACGGAATAAAACCAACAAAGCTGCAGCGTGACCTGAAAGGGCGAGATGAATACATCATGATCTTAAAATGTGAGGTTTGTGGGACCCACAATGGAGCTGACCCTCAAGAGATATTTAAGAACAAAAACAGTCTTTTAAGGGAAAAATTCAAGAAGATGCCTTCAGGGAAATAACAAACCAAAAGTCACTCAGCTTGGAGTACAATGCCGMTTTCATAAATGCTGACTGAGTCAGAGGAAAATCAATAAACGCCACCACAGATCAAAGTCTACTGTTATCCACCTCCTACACATGCTCATTAAAAGGCCTAACAAAAATAAGTCTGTAACTACATTGAATGAAAACTTGATCGCAAAATAAAACACAAGAAACAGAAAAGGGTCCTCATATAGGTAGGTATAGCTTAGACAAACGCAACAGTTAACTCTCCTAGACATTCAACCATGAGACTTTGAGAGCCCTCTAACCAAGAGCCATAGCATCATCAGGATATAGTGGGAGATATACCTCTTCAGGTGTTGTATCAGAATGTTTTTGACATCCGGCTGAGGAGCGGTGAGGACTTAACTGCAGCTGTCTCAAGTCTTCACCACATGTACCGTCTGCCACATTATCCTGTCCAAAACCGTGGCTTGAAATATGCTGAAACCGTCTCTGCTCCTTGTAAACTGATGCCTGATGTTTCCACCCCTGTGACAGTTTTTAAATGTGTTTTTGTATTACTCAGTTTCACTGTAGCCAGCACCCTCGAGGCATACTCTGATCATTCATCAATTCAGTTCAAACTCACAGTGAGTGATTTTATATGAAAAGGGAGGGTAAGGTAGGGAGGGTGGGAACAGACTGCCACAAGGAGATAGAACATAAAACAGATAAGCAGTCAAGAAATTGCAAGTCAGGAAAAGTTTACAATCAAGATGACGGTGTCTATAAAACATAGTAATATTAAAACAAATTCAACAGCTGACATAGAACTGAAGCAAAATTCCAGGGTAAAACAAACGGATATGGGCTAACTGGGATTTGGTTCTACGTGAATAACGGATCAAAACTGTCGGTTCATATGCCATTTCAATTTGACAGCATGCTCAAACTGATCAGCTATGCATCAATCTTCATACGTCCACATCAATCAAAATCTGGTGGTGCACATTGTAGAACTCTAATACTGTAAGAGGAATAGTAGAATGCTCTCCAAGTCTCGTTTACATAAAAACACTTCTTCACTTATCAAAATGGATACTGCTGCATTGATCAAATAACCCAATATCCAGACTGAACCCCTGTTTTCCTTGGCAGTTCTTTTCTCTGAACTAGTTTCATCTCAGTGGCCTCTATGTGTAACCAAGTTGGAATGAAAAGCTCACTCCTCAGCTTGAAATGCCTCCAACTATGCCACCAAATTGCTAGCTTTTCTGTGGCATAGCTGGGCAGTCAAGTGTGTTTCTAAGACAGAGGACCAGAGAACACTCACAGTATTGGGCTTTTCACAACCCACCTGGGCACAGTCGTCAGTTCAACATCTAGGTTTTGGATTTACATTTGGTTGAGTTGTCAACTAACTCACTTCCAATCAGTTTTCCACATAGATTCAAAGTCATCACATTACATTRTTMMGGGTTGAAATGATGTGGAAATTACATTGATTGAACCAGTTTTTGCCCAGTGGGAAATAATGGAATGAATAGTCCAATATGGTCTGAATAGCTACCATGGACCCATTATAGAAACTGCTTGGTCCACCAGGATAGTGTGTGCTATGGCTGTGTTTCTACACTCTATTTATCACAACTTGTCCTACAGCACTGACTGTTCTGCTCTGTTCTCTCCCACTGAATTTGCTCGATGGATCATCAGAAGACATGTTTGAACAGCTGACCCCCGGGCCTCAGATGAAGAGGCTAAAGAAACAGTGACAAGACCATCAGACTGACTTGTAGCAGAGCGTGGGTAAAAATCACTGGGTTTGCCAAGCCAGAAAACAAATGCCATATTACAACCTGTGATGTGATAATTGCGTTGTTTGCTCTGTACCCCGTTAGTTCATATGCCTTGCGACCGTGATATATGCCTAAGGCCAAGCCAATAAGAAGACAGTGGCAGAATCTTTTTTTTTAAATATATATTTTTATTTCACCTTTATTTAACCAGGTAGGTCAGTTGAGAACAAGTTCTCATTTACAACTGCGACCTCGCCAAGATAAAGCAAAGCAGTGCGACCAAAAACAACAGCACAGAGTCACACATGGGATAAACATACGTACAGTCAATAACACAATAGAAAAATCTGTATACATTGTGTGCAAATGAAGTAAGGAGGTAAGGCAATAAATAGGCCATAGTGGTGAAGTATTAACAATTTAGCAATTTACACGAGTGATAGATGTGCAGATGAGGATGTGCAAATAGAAATACTGGTGTGCAAAAGAGCAGAAAAACAAAAACAAATATGGGGATGAGGAAGGTAGTTGGTTGGATGGTCTATTCACAGTTGGGCTGTGTACAGCTGCAGCGATCAGTAAGCTGCTCTGACAGCTGATGCTTAAAGTTAGTGAGGGAAATATGAGTCTCTAACTTCAGTGATTTTTGCAATTTGTTCCAGTCATTGGCAGCAGAGAACTGGAAGGAAAGGTGGCCAAAGCAGGTGTTGGCTTTGGGGATGACCAGTGAAATATACCTGCTGGAGCGTGTGCTACGGGTAGCTGCTGCTATGGTGACCAGTGAGCTGAGATAAGGCGGGGCTTTACCTAGCAAAGACATATAGATGACCTGGAGCCAGTGGGTTTGGCGACGAATATGTAGCGAGGACCAGCCAACGAGAGCATACAGGTCTCAGTGGTGGGTAGTATATGGGGCTTTGGTGACAAAACGGATGGCACTGTGATAAACTGCATCCAATTTGCAGAGTAGAGTGTTGGAGGCTATTTTGTAAATTACATCGCCGAAGTTAAGGATCGGTAGGATAGTCAGTTTTACGAGGGTATGTTTGGCAGCATGAGTGAAAGAGGATTTGTTGTGAAATAGGAAGCCGATTCTAGACGTAATTTTGGATTGGAGATGCTTAATATGAGTCTGGAAGGAGAGTTTACAGTCTAGCCAGACAGTCCACATTTCTAAGTCAGAACCGTCCAGAGTAGTGATTCTAGTCGGGCGGTGGGTGCAGGCAGCGATCTGTTGAAGAGCATGCATTTAGTTTTATTAGCATTCAAGAGCAGTTGGAGGCCACGGAAGGAGTGTTGTACGGCATTGAAACTCGTTTGGAGGTTTGTTAACACAGTGTCCAAAGAAGGGCCAGAAGTATACAGAATGGTGTTGTCTGCGTTGAGGTAGATCAAAGAATCACCCGCAGCAAGAGCGACATCCCTGATATATACAAAGAAAAGAGTCGGCCCGAGAATTTAACCCTGTGGCACCCCAATAGAGACTGCCAGAGGTCCGGACAACAGGCCCTCCAATTTTACACACTGAACTCTATCTGAGAAGTAGTTAGTGAACCAGGCGAGGCAGTCATTAGAGAAACCAAGGCTGTTGAGTCTGCCAATAAGAATACGGTGATTGACAGAGTTGAAAGCCTTGACCAGGCCGATGAAGACGGCTGCCCAGTACTGTCTTTTATCGATGGCGGTTATGATATCGTTTAGGACCTTGAGCGTGGCTGAGGTGCACCCATAACTAGCTCAGAAACCGGATTGCATAGCGGAGAAGGTACGGTGGGATTCAAAATGGTTGGTGATCTGTTTGTTCACTTGGCTTTCGAAGACTTTAGAGTCTCGAGTGTCTCCCCCTTCAAAGAGGGGGATGACCTTGGCTGCTTTCTAATCTTTAGGGATCTTTTAAAAGAAAGAACTTTTAAAGAACAACCAGGCATCCTCTACTGACGGGATGAGGTCGGATGAGGTCGATACCCGGGCCAAGTCAATTAGAAAGGACTGCTCGCAGAAGTGTTTTAGGGAGCGTTTGACAGTGATGAGGGGTGGTCGTTTGACCGCGGACCCATAARGGACGCAGGCAACGAGGAGATCGCTGAGATCCTAGTCGAAAACAGCAGAGGTATATTTAGAGGGCAAGTTAGTCAGGATGATATCTATGAGGGTGCCCATGTTTACAGACTTGGGGTTCTACCTGGTAGGTTCCTTGATAATTTGTGTGAGATTGAGGGRATCTAGCTTAGATTGTAGGATGGCCGGGGTGTTAAGCATATCCCAGTTTAGGTCACCTAACAGTACAAACTCTGATGATAGATGGGGGGCAATCAATTCACATATGGTGTCCAGGGCACAGCTGGGAGCTGAGGGGGGTCTATAACAAGCAGCAACAGTGAGGGACTTATTTCTGGAGAGATGGATTTTTAAAGTAGAAGCTCAAACTGTTTGGGCATAGATCTGGATCGTCTAGTGCATTGGGAAAAGAGAAAAAAAGGAGCAGATTTCTGGGAGTGGTAGGATAGCTTCCAATACTCTACTTAGCAAACTGGATGCAGTTTATCACAGTGCCATCCGTTTTGTTACTAAAGCACCTTATACCACCCACCACTGCGACCTGTATGCTCTAGTCGGCTGGCCCTCGCTACATGTTCGTCGTCAGACCCACTGGCTCCAGGTCATCTACAAGGCTATGCTAGGTTAAGCGCCGCCTTCTCAGTTCACTGGTCACGATGGCAACACCCACCCGTAGCACGCGCTCCAGCAGGTGTATCTCACTGATCATCCCTAAAGCCAAAACCTCATTTGGACGCCTTTCCTTCCAGTTCTCTGCTGCCTGCGACTGGAACGAATTGCAAAAATCTCTGAAGTTGGAGACTTTTATCTCCCTCAACAACTTTAAACATCTGCTATCTGAGCAGCTAACCGATCGCTGCAGCTGTACATAGTCCATCGGTATATAGCCCACCCAATTTACCTACCTCATCCCCATACTGTTTTTATTTATTTACTTTTCTGCTCTTTTGCACACCAGTATCTCTACTTGCACATGATCATCTGATGATTTATCACCCCAGTGTTAACCTGCTAAATTGTAATTATTCGCTCCTATGGCCTATTTATTGCCTACCTCCTCATGCCTTTTGCACACATTGTATATAGATTCTTTTTTTTCTCTACTATGTTATTGACTTGTTTATTGTTTACTCCATGTGTAACTCTGTGTTGTTGTCTGTTCACACTGCTATGCTTTATCTTGGCCAGGTCGCAGTTGCAAATGAGAACTTGTTCTCAACTAGCCTACCTGGTTAAATAAAGGTCAAATAAAAAAWWAAAAAAAAATTCAGGGCATAATGTACAGACAAGGGTATGGTAGGGTGCGAGTACAGTGGAGGTAAACCTAGGCATTGAGTGACGATGAGAGAGGTTMCATCTCTGGAGGCACCAGTTAAGCTAAGTGCGGTCTCCGCATGTGTGGGGGGTGGGGCAAAGGAGCTATCTGAGGCATGTTGAGCGGGACTAGGGGCTCCGCAGAAAAAAAACAATGAGAGCTACCCTAAACAACAGTATACAAGGCATATTGACATTAGAGAGAGGCATAAAGCAATCGCAGGTGTTGATTGGGAGAGCTAAGACAACAATGGGTGAACAGCTAAGACAACAACAATGGGTAAATGGCGGTGAATGGGCAGAGTGGGTCAGTTAGCTACACACAGGGCCTGAGTTCGAGGCTGGGGCCGACTGATAAACAAAATTAAGTACCGTGTTAATGAACAGTCCAGCAGGCATCAACTGTGTAGCCGAGTGATCATAGGGTCCAATGAGCAGCAATAGATGAAACAGGGAGCAGTTCGGTAGTCGTTGCTACGCTAGGCGAGCGGGACCTTTGTTTCATCACAAAACCGGAGAGCAACCTCTGTCTGGTGAAGTCCACAAAGCATACAGTTACATGACCTACAGCATGGTCAAGGAAGTTAATGTTTCTGACATTTTCAGACTACTAAACAACTATTGATCTCCATCCATGGCTAAATTTAGGAAAGGGACAATTTTAGCTAGCTAGCCACTGGAGGACAACACGAGGAAATGCAACAATTCAAGTTGTTTCTGTTGAGAATGTATTTCTCTGTGATAGGAGTGAAGCCAAATCCAAACTGCCTTCCCTTGACACTATTTTTGGTGTGACAGAAAAACACAGTGAGACATTTTTTGGGGAAGCCTATTCCCCATGTAGTGCACTACTTTTAACCAGGGCCCATAGGGCTCATTGTTGGAACTAAAATACACCAGAGGGGTATCCTATGAAGCAGGTGGAGGAGTTAGCGACGTAATGTTGGTCAACTCTGAGTTCAACTTGGGATAACCAATCATATGAAAGTGGCTCACCTTTTAGCCAGGTACATTTCTGTGGCAACGAATCCTTCAGAACTAACCTGCTCTGGGGCAGGCTAACTCACGGCTAACTCCACTTACCCTGAATGAAATGAAGTAGCCACGAGTTGAGGACCAATTAAATAAGATTCCTTACCTCTTGCAAAGATTGTGTCATCACCCCCTATTTTATTACTATATTTTTGTAAATTAAAAAATAGTGATGTTAAAATATATCACATTACACATTTAGTAATAATAGAATACATTTTAAACTTCACTCACAGTAACACTTTTGTATGACTTAAAGCTACAATATGTAACTTTTCGGGCGACCTGACCAAATTCACATAGAAATGTGAGTTTTAGATCTTTCATTCTCATTGAAAGTAAGTATAAGAAGCAGTAGATCTGTTCTATGTGCGCTATTTCTATGCTTAACATTTTTACATTTAGTTTTTGTGTCTTTTACTTCCGGTTTTGTACACCAGTTTCAAACATATTTGTTGGTCTGATGTGATTAACGAGGAGCATCCAGATGCTGCACTTGATGAATTTATGAAATTGCTTCTTCCAATTATTGATAAACATGCACCTGTTAAGAAACTGACTGTTAGAACTGTTAAGGATCCATGGATTGATGAGGAATTGAAAAACGGTATGGTTGAAAGAGATGGGGCAAAAGGAGTGGCTAATAAGTCTGGCTACACATCTGACTGGCTTATTTACTGAAAATTGAGAAAATGTGTGACTAAACTCAACAAAAAGAAGAAGAAACTGTATTATGAAGCCAAGATCCATGATATAAAGAATGATGGGGGGAAAAAAACTGGAGTACTTTAAATTAAACTATGGGCAGAAAAACTAATTCAATTCCATCTTTCATCGAATCAGATGGCTTATTCATCACAAAACCATTTGATGTTGCCAATTATTTTAATTATTATTTCATTGGCAAAGTGGGTAAACTTGGGCAGGAAAGGCCAAAAAAGAACAGTGAGCAATTGTATTCATGCCTAAAACAACAAATAATGAAAGAAAAGTATTGCAAGTTAGAATTTTGTAAAGTTAGTGTGGGAAAGGTGGAAAAATTATTGTTTTCGATCAATAATGACAAACCTCCTGGCATTGACAACTTAGATGGAAAGCTACTGAGYATGGTAGCTGACTCTATAGCCACTCCTATCTGTCATATTTTTAATCTGAGCCTAGAGGAAAGTCTTTGTACTCAGGCCTGGAGGGAAGCCAAAGTAATTCCGCTACCCAAGAGTGTTAAAGCAGCCTTTACTGGTTCTAACAACAGACCTATAAGCTTGCTGCCAGCTCTTAGCAAACTGTTGGAGAAAATTGTGTTTGAACAAATACAATGCTATTTCTCTGTAAACAAATTAACAACAGACTTTCAGCATGCTTATAGAGAAGGGCACTCAACATGTACTGCACTGACACAAATGACTGACGAAGATTGTGGGAGCTGTACTGTTAGATTTCAGTGCAGCCTTTGATATTATTGACCATAGCCTGACCATAACATGTTGTTGGAAAAACGTATGTGTTATGGCTTTTCAACCTCTGCCATATTGTGGATTCAGAGCAATCTATCTAATAGAACTCAACAGGGTTTTCTTTAATGGAAGCTTTCTAATGTCAAACATGTAAAGTGTGGTGTACCGCAGGGCAGCTCTCTAGGGCCTCTACTCTATTCTATTTTTACCAATGACCTGCCACTGGCATTAAACAAAGCATGTGTGTCCATGTATGCTGATGATTCAACCATATACACATCAGCAACCACAGCTAATTAAGTCACTGAAACCCTTAAAGAGTTAGAGTCTGTCTTAGAATGGGTGGCCAGTAATAAACTGGTCCTGAACGTCTCTAAAACTAAGAGCATTGTATTTGGTACAAATCATTCCTTAAGGTCTAGACCTCAGCTGAATCTGGTAATGAATGGTGTGGCTGTTGAACAAGTTGAGGAGACTAAATTACTTGGCGTTACCTTAGATTGTAAACTGTCATTGTCAAAACATATAGATTCAATGGTTGTAAAGATGGGGAGAGGTCTGGCCGTAATAAAGAGATGCTCTGCTTTTTTGACACCACACTCCAAAAAGCAAGTTCTGCAGGCTCTAGTTTTGTCTAATCTTGATTATTGTCCAGTCGTGTGGTCCAGTGCTGCAAAGAAAGACCTAGTTAAGCTGCAGCTGGCCCAGAACAGAGCAGCACATTTTGGAACTTCCTTCTATCTCATATTGCTCAAATAAACAGCAAACCTGGTTTCAAAAAACGCCTCTCCCCTATTTGACCTATATATTTCACAGTGGTTTAGATGGTATAGTGATTCTCTACAGAATGACTGCTTGTTTTGTCAAACTGAAATTAGGCAAACTATTAGACTTTTAGCAACCAGGAAATGGCAGAGCGATTTCTGCATAGTGCATCTTTAACACAATTATTTTATCGATAGGAGTCCGAAAAAAAGGTGCTTGTGGCACTTCTAAAAGCCTATTTCAGACCATAGGCTGCTGAATTTGCAAGATAAATCTTCTTTCATTTTGATTTCAGCACAAATAAAAATGTGGCACTGACTCGCCATGGATTGATGTTTCAGCATGGTTTCAATGAAGAGTCCGGTGTTCGACTAGCCATGTGTGACATGCATGCTCAGTTACAAGCCTGCTAGTGTTAGCGGCAGGCGGACAAGCAATATCCACCGACGCAGTACGGATGAAGCCTGAGCTGGAATGTGAAGATAACTGAAGCTTGTTAGCTTTAGAAAACCCTGATTAAACCTAGCTTGCTTTGTAGGATAACCCACGGGAAAATCAGCTACAAGTGATTATAATTTTGGAAATCTGTTCCCAAGTATTTCCAAGCGTAAAAGAAAGACACGTGATCGTATACAAATGTAAGCAAGGTTAGAAATGATTATGTTTTAGTCAAATATATCTGTTTGGGCTTGTTAAAGGCACGTAGCATCATCAAGGACCCAACACACCCCAGCCACGAGCTGRCCACTGCCTTACTATCGGGCAGACGGCATCAGAGCATGAAGTCTGACACCAACTGTCTGAGACCATTTCTATCTTCAAGCCATTAGACTGCTGAACACTTGAACTAGACTAACCACTTGCTCTGATTCTCTGCACCTTAGCACACATGCACACACACTGCTACCAGACTCTTGTTATACTGCTCCATTTATACACTGACTATAAATTGTGCCTTCCTGTATTATACTTATGCTCAAATGTATTTATCTACTCTACTGAGCCATTTACTTTATGTTCGTATTTTTATCTTAAAATGTTTCTTATTGTTGCATTGTCAAGCATGAACCTGCAACTAAGCACTTTGTTGGACGATGTACAGTATACCACGCGTATCCCTTACATACTAATAAAACTTGAAACTATTTGTAATTATGTTCCGGACCATCCGCTCAAGAAAACATAAACTGCATGCGGCTGAATCTAGATGATGATCCCTGTAATAGGGTGTCATTTTGGATTAGGGATGGGCATTTGACATTTTTGGACTGTTTGAGTACTCACATGATTTTTGCACATGTATAAATGGCACACAAGAGTCAAAGAAAATTTARGTGGTCTTCAAGACTAATTTCACAAAGCACATTCCACCAAATAGTTTTACAGAAAAAAAATGGATCTCTGGTCAAAGATCGAGCTATGACGTCAGTTCGAGTACTCCATTACTCATACCTATCCCTATTCTGGTGGTCTGACTGAGGATGGGAATTATGTACTAGGTACGTAATATGTCACCATTGGGGCCAGCTCACTATGACACTGTCCGTCCATCCATCCTCACTGAAGGGTGAAGCGTTGCTCTCCGCACTTTAACTACACAGTGCCCCATATATAAAAATGGCCAATAATTAACACCATGTAAAACCTTTAGGGTCACACCATGCTCATTCAAAATCAATACTTGTAACTGTTACTGTGAATAGAATGGCAAACAATAGAGGTGAATTAGCATAGATTATAGTATGTTAGGGTCCTTAATTTGAAAGCTAGTGGACATAACACTCCCTAACCACTACAGAGCTGTGGATTTCACAGTTGTATTACTGAAAGAAAAAATCATTTTTAGGTCATCCAACTCAATATTGTACCCTCAACACTGGTCAATAGAATAGAACTAACAGGTTCAAAAGGACAGCCCACACTTTACTGAGGAACCTCACTATCAAAAGGCCATTTGTTTGAGATAGTCAAATATACATTTCAGCAATTCACCCATAAATCAACATGACATGTATTTCGATAATAATATTGAATTCTCTCTGACAGAATGAAAGATGTTGGCTTTCTTTTCAACTGACATACCTGTAACTACATGAAGGCTCATGGCCGGATTCAAATCAGAGATCTGCCTTAGAAGTGGTTGTGCAATAACAAATTTGATACTGCCCCCCGCCCACTGRGTAAAAAACATGGCGTAAATGCTACAGCGTAAATACTGCATTGTATGTTGGATTGAAGTGAGCCCTTGAGAGAACCTTTGAACAGGTACATTTTCTATTTCTGATCATTTCTGATAAATAGACCACTTTCAACCTCTTCAAATCAACAGTCTTTTGTTCTGAGGGACAAAAACATTATGTTCATGCTAATTAAACATAGCTTTTGTTAGCAAGGGTTTTTCATAACGATGTAAACATTCTTACAGAAGTGTGTGTGTGTGTGTGTGTGTGTGTCGAGTAGGTGTTATGGCTGCTTGGCATTTAAGAGGATGCTATTGTAACCAATCTTGTAAAAAGCACATCTGGTGCAGACCATCTGTAAATACTGATATAGTAATGTTATCCAGTCACCTCCATATTTGGACAATATGGTCAAATCAGTGTGTTAGACACTCGCGCCAGCACAAAACAAACGCAATGGCAAATGATTCATACAAAATTATTTCCGCAAAATGTGTAAGGAAAACAAAACTGTGCCAATTCTGATAAAATTATAACAGGTAAACCATAAACCACCCAACACTAATTAACCCGCATGACACTCACACAGTGCCATCTGCTTCCAGGGTGAATAAAAAAGAATTTTTTTTGCAAATAAAGATTTGTATTAGTAAACTATTAGAAAGATTCTTATTCAAACAAAGATTTGTATTAGCAAACTATTCAAACATTTCTTATGAGCAAACTATTCCAAAGTAATGTGGCTAACAGTTGTTAAACAGTTTGTTAAAAACCGTTCTGTTTCTTTTTGCAGATCTGGTTGGCATACTCAAGACTCATTTAACTCTGAAAACTACACTGAACAAAAATATAAAACGCAACATGCAACAATTTCATACAGTTCATATAAGGAAATCAGACAATTTAAATAAATGAATGAGGCCCTAATCTATGGATTTCACATGACTGGGAATATAGATATGCATGTTGGTCACAGACACCTTAAAAAAAGAGCAGACTTCTCCAGTGTGACAGTGGCCATCGAAGGTGAGCATTTGCCCACTTAAGTCGTTTACGACAGCGAACTGCAGTCAAGTCAAGACCCTGGTGAGGACGATGAGCATGGAGATGAGCTTCCCTGAGAATGTTTCTGACAGTTTGCAGTTATTCTTCGGTTGTGCAAACCACAGTTTAATCAGCTGTACAGCTGGCTGGTCTTGGACGATCCCACAGGTGAAAAAGCTGGATGTGGAGATCCTGGGCTGGCATGGCTACACGTGGTCTGCGGTTGTGAGGCCGGTTGGACGTACTGCCAAAGGACATTGGAGGTGGCTTATGGTAGAGAGATGAACATTCAATTCTCTGGCAACAGCTCTGGTGGACATCCATGCAGTCAGCATGCCAATTGCACGGTCCTTCAAAACTGTAGCATTGTGTTGTGTGACGAACTGCACATTTTAGAGTGGCCTTTTATTGTCCCCAGCATAAGGTGCAGGGATGTAAACACATTTTTACACAAAAGTTGATAGATACAATTTTGGGCGTATGGAACATTTCTGGGATCTTTTACTTCAGCTCATGAAACATGAGACCAACAATTAACATGTTGTGTTTATATTTTTGTTCAGTATATATATTTACAAAACAATAATCTAATCAGTTACCTTGGAGTTACAATTGTAATTATTTTCCTCATTTTAAATGATATGCGCATAATTTCACTTTAAGTCACTGACAAATTGGGCAATGGTATTAACCAAGGAAGATTTGCAAATGGGTACTAGGGTGCCTGCCCTGTGTTAAGCATGGCTGCTTGGAAGTAATTGCTCTTTAGTACAAAGTAGGATTATTTCATGCTTGGAAAAAGAAAATATGCATGTGATGAAGGGAACACATGTATGCAACTATATTGTGATTCTGTGGAGTTCTTTTCCTTACTATGACAAGTGACAACTTACCAGTGACTATTTCTCACTACACAGAGAAGCTAACCGGGGGCTAGACAACTAGGGTGTGGACAGATTCAGTAGAGACATGAACAAAGACCATGATCTCTTTCACAGAGACGCTGCAGTGTTGGTTCTGTCTCTGAACTGCATAACATAAAGGAGTCATACAAGCACTAGGTTACAAGCTGCAAGCACTTTAGACCTTGCTTTAATTAGTCCCTAGAGCGACCACATTTCTCAGGCTCCCAGAAAATAATATTCCCCCCGCCCAGTCATCAAGTGCCCACTCTCCTCTATGATGCTCCGCTCTCCTCTCCATATTTTCACTTTCTGTTAACACTTAACATACTTTCAAACGGTCTCTTGAATTCAAGCACTTTTCTGTTGTTCAGCATTACAGCGTCGAGGAAAGGTTTTGTACACACTTATTCAAGCAGCTCTTAGTAGGTGGGTGCAGTAGGCAACTAGTGTACCATTGAGAGCTTGGGACTATAAGGTTCTCTGTCAAAATTGAGTTATTGACTTGTTCTGTTCAATGTTCTCTACCAATACAGTACTCCAAATACCACAAATTCATGTAGTTAAGTTCAAATAATACAAGATAAAAATTGCTGACACCATTCAAACCAATGATGGTTCGGGAACTTTAAAGCCAATTATTATATTTTTGCAGATAGAACCTTCTAGTACCAAGCTCTCGATGTGTTTATACTGAAGATAAGTCCATCATGACACTGGCATTGGCTAATGGAATTCAAAACATTGCTGTTTTTTTTCTTCCTTTCAGGCAATGCCTATATTGATTTGTCCAAGTTGTCGGTGAAGAGTGAGAGAAAGAGCTCACTCACAGTAACACCATCTGGGGTGTAATTTGAAGCTAGTTATCCACTTTAAACACTTTCTCTCCAAGCCAAACAGCTATATTAGAGCTGGATAATGATGCACATTGTCACAAAGAGAAAAGCACAGAGAAGAGAGTAGTGCACCCACTTATATGAGCTGTACTGTATGCTCATTCAAAGAAAGAAATCAACAACTGAAATGGATGCATGTATTGTATTTAATAATCCTGAAAGACGAGTCATAAAATACCTGCAAAGTGCCTAAACGACAGCAATCTCAAGCAGTAGCTACTAGCTGTTCTAACAGAGCAAGGGGGCTGTGCTTTAATACCACCACCATTACTGTATATCACTTCTGAATGTATAGCCATTTGGTTTCATTTAAATGTAAATCTGGGCACTGAACTGCACACTTTGACACCCCAGGCAGACAGATTCTGATGATTCATTCGAGAACAGAACGGCAGTTGGAAATATCACAGCCCCCTACTCTCTCTCCGAGTGGAAACAACAAATTTGACCTTCGTCTCATTTCATCAATGCCCTGCTACCCTGCAGAACAGAAATGTAAAGATTCTGCAACAACAACAAACATATATATGGAAATTTCAGACCAATGTGTCTTTTTCTTCTTTTTTATTGTGTGTCAGTTGTTGTTCCAACTGTGTCAATCATATTAAGGACAGCTAACAGAGAAAAGCACAATCAGCAGCCTGGTTCACGGGTGAACTGATGTATGAAGCTATTTGATGAGTCTCCATGTCAAATGTCTCTAGGAGGGATAGAAAAAGAAGGGGGTGGGGTGATGGTTTTAAGGCGTGCATCCCAAATTGCATCATATCCCTTTATAGTGCCCTACTACATAGGGCTCTGGTCAAAAGTAGTCCACTATAAAAGGAATAGGGTGCCATTTGGGACACAGACCAGGTTGGATCATGAATGTACTGTAGTCTGCCTGACTGAGCATCCAGTGGGTGAACTGGCTGTAGAGCTGACAGCTATCTGTGCGTTTCAGAGAACAGTACCACTGGATGAGGGCTCAGATAAAAGATAAAACACATGCATTTACATGTCGCTGCAGGGCCAGTTGATGCTGCACTGACTACTGACCCGGGGAGCAAAGGGATGGACTGAATAATGCAAAGATTGTGATGAATTAGACAGCTTCCTTAACCAGTCTTCATTGCACTAACTGTATAATAACAGCTAAATAGTACTCACTTCTAAGGGATACACAAATAAATAATGTTTCAGGTGACATTAAAAATGGATTAGAAATGCATGAGGTGAATTAAGAATTTATACAAAGGACATGTATATTCCATCAATTAATTGGAAACACAATACTGTGCTTTGTCGCAAACTAAGTCAATAAAAATGTATCCAGGACTCATTGCTTAGGTGCATTTCCCGTCCTTCATTTGGGTAGAGACTAAGAGCTCCATTTTAAAGCTGCAATATGTAACTTTTTCACATAGAAAAGTGTGTTATAGATCAGTCATTCTCATTGAAAGCAAGTCTAAGAAGCGGTAGATATGTTCTATGTGCGCTACTTCTATGCTTCCCATTTTTAAGTTTCATAAACTGAAATTAGGCAAACTATTAGAATTTTAGCAACCAGGAAATGGCAGAGCGATTTCTGCATAGTGCATCTTAAACAAACCTAACGCAATGGCATATTTAAGTGCTGGCGGTAGCGCTATAGGTCATGGGGTGTGTCAGAAATATTTTTGCTATTTTAACAGCCGGTATTATGACCGCAATAGCTGGCAGTGGTGCGCAGGAGCTGGGCTTTGATTAATAAAATAAGTTGCAGGTGTAACAAGGGCTTGGCCACTCACTGGCCAATCAAGGCCTTCCATGTCTTAATAATGCCTTTGCGTTGCCATCAACTGTAATTCCGCTGTCCATTCCTAGTCCATTGTGGATTGATACTACAGTTTATTAAATAGCATAGGCTACTGTAAAGAGTGAAAGCAACACTAAAAAAATATGGTTTGGAGTGTTGACAATCTAAATTGCTGTAATTAGCTTCAAAGAGTATAGCACTTCAGCTCAAATAAAAAAATAGTAGCAAGGCTCCCGTAAATTGTATTGTATGTGTGAGGCGTGATCTCAATAAGAAAGATATAGCCTAGGCCTACTGTTGAACTGGCATTATGGGACTGAACATTTAGAATTAGGGCTGGGCAGTATACTGTATTTTACTATATACTGATACACGGACCGGTTTGAGTTTTTACTTTACCAGTGGTGTAAAGTACTTAAGAAAAAAAACTTTCAAGTACTACTTAAGTAGTTTTTGGGGTATCTGTACTTTACTATTAAWATTTTTGAATGCATGCAGGACAGGTTCAATTCACGCACTTATCAAGAGACTATCCCTGGTCATGACTACTGCCTCTGATCTGGCACACTCAATAAACACATGCTTAGTTTGTAAATTATTGTCTAAGTATTGGAGTGTGCACCTGGCTATCCATAAATTTTTGTTTTTTTTGTGCCGTCTGGTTTGCTTAATATAAGGAATGTGAAACGATTCATGCTTCTACTTTTGATACTTAAGTATATTTCAAAAATCAAATGTTTTTAGACTTTTACTCAAGTACTATTTTTAATGGGTGACTTTCACTTGAGTCATTTTCTATTGGGGTATCTTTATTTTTACTCAAGCATGACAATTGGGTACTTTTTCTACCACTGTACTTTACCTTCTATAACAGTATTTCAATGTTTGGTTTGTTAAATGTGATATTCAACTCCTGCACATTTAATGTCGTTTTTTCTAGTTTACTACATTTCCTACTTGCAAGTCGTCTCTCTCCTGCATGCAATGGTTTATATATATATATATATATATACATTTACATTACATTTTAGTCATTTAGCAGACGCTCTTATCCAGAGCGACTTACAGTAGAGTGCATACATTTTATTACATTTTACATACTGAGACAAGGATATCCCTACAGGCCAAGAGCNAATCTATTGCACAGGGATCACAGCAGCGGTCTGCCTGGCCCCTAAGGGACCATGTGACTTCAGTGGCTGAGGATGGTCACATGGTAGAGCCCTGTGACAAAAGCACGACCAATCGCACAAACGCCTTCATTCAGCCAGGGCCAGGGAAAGCACACATATGTATCTATGGGCTACATTGTGTGTTTCAGCTTGTATGCATGTGTTGTGTTGTGTGTGTACGTGTGGTACTTCTCCGAGCAGACAGTTTGGGTTTTTGATGTATACAGTGTCTTCAGAAATTATTCAGACCCCTTGAATTCCTCCAAATATATATATATATATATATACGCCATGCAGCGGTCTAATCCACTGCATCGCAGTGCAAGAGGTGTCACTACAGTCCCTGGTTTGAATCCAGGCTGTATCACATCCGGCTGTGATTGGGAGTCCCATAGGGTGGCGCACAATTGACCCAGCGTTGTGCATGTTTGGCCTGGGTAGGCCGTCATTGTAAATAAGAATTTGATCTTAACTGACTAGCCTAGTTAAATAAAGGACAAATAAAAAAATCTATACAAAAATAAACATAATTGCCTGCCTGCCGCTTCCAACAACAAGCCATGCCCCGTCACTCAAGAAGAGCAGTTGTTGGTGCTGCTCGACCACGGAGTCACGATCACTTCACCAAAGATAGAACAGTATGAAGATAGGCAGAAACTGCTTATACCAATAGAAATCACTGATCACACTTGTAGGCGATGTCATGGCGACATTGGCTAACTAAGATCATATGCAGAAACACGTCATCAGATCTAACGGTCGTTTCACGCCGAACTGCACATATGCAGGCCATCAAAAGGAACTCCTTCGACATTAAGTTATTTTGATTAAAATGTAACAAGTCAGTTTGTCACTTTCACGAGACTGGAGTAATAACATGTTCAACTTCTTAAGACATTGGCTCGAATCTAGGTTGTGCCTTTAGATTTAGAGAATATGAAGAAAAAAAATGGGYAAAAAAGCACAACACCTCTGGGTTTAGAAAATCTGTGACTTCACTTGCCGTTCACTCAGTCTGAATGGTCAGACACAACAAGATGTTAGTGATAACGACACTGCTTTCAAAGCGTTCTATAATTACACTATTTGTTTAGTTTGTCTTTTCTTAGAAAGTTGTGGCTGAAAATATATTGAGTAATCCGCTAATGCTAATCGCTAGTTAGCTGGCTAGCTAGCAAGCTACATTTAAATCAGTCAGAGCAAACCTAGCTAGCTAATTTGCCCTGATATCAGAGCTGGTGTAGACCTAGATCAGCATGTTGTTTGTGCAACAGTATCTTCTAAATCAAAGGGAATAGGTGAAGCATGAATATATTAGCTAGCTACAAGATTAAGGGGAATGTAACATTGTATAGGGTCCCCTAGGAAACTCAGACCAGCACAATAATTCCTCCATGATTTATGAATTTGTCATGTCAAACAATATATTCCAACTATTGAAATACAATAATTATTATATTTCCATGATTCCAACACTAAACCAATAAACTAGGCCTATATGTTTTTTTCCCATATCATGCAGCCCTATGTGGCACAGTGTGGAAATTATCTTAAAAAGTGCATGAAATGCAGAAATTGATGAAAATGCTGAACATTATTTTTGGTGGACATTGGATTGAACAGCATAAAACAAATCATATCGAATTTTATTGGTCACATACACATGATTAGCAGATGTTATTGCAGGTGTAGTGAAATGCTTGTGCGTCTAGCTCCAACAGTGCAGTAATATATTACATGTAATATCTAACAAATTACACAACATATACCCAATATACACAAATATAAGTAGGAATAAATGAAGACTATATACCTATGGYCGAGCGATGTCAGAGCGGAACGGACTGAGCTACAGTAGAATAGTAAAGAAAACAGTATATATATATATGTTGAGTAATGTAAGATATGTAAACATTATTAAGTGAAATAGATACCGTAGAATAGTATTAAAATTTTATATACACATAAGACGAGTAATGCCAGATATGTAAACATTATTAAGTGACTAAGATACCGTAGAATAGTATAGAATACAGTATATACATATGAGATGAGTAATGCCAGATATGTAAACATTATTAAAGTGACTAATGTTCCATTCCTTAAAGTGGCCAATCAGATCACATAATGAATGTGTTGCCACCCTAGGGTCGTGGACTACTCAAGGCATATACAGAACTTTTATTATTAAAAAACACAAAATACCGTCTTAAATGTCAAAAATGTGCAAAATATTGTGATATGGTACTTTGGCCATATTACCCAGACCTATTTTGAATTGCCTATGTTTGGAGGAGCGCGTCTTTGGTAACGGACAAGAGGCGCTCTTTGGAAAAGGGGATGATACAAGCTGAATGGAGTATGCACTGCAGGTAGGCCTATGTGAATTGTGAATAATGCAAAGCATGTCTGCAAAAGGCTCACGAGTAGACCGTTTAGAAACCTTGTATGGATAGGCTCCTTGGCTTGCCCAGGATAAGAATGACATCAGACGCATTGCTGTTAAACCAGCTTTCGTTCTCATAGGGTAAGGGAAGCATACTATAAGGGCTTCGTAATTGATCAAACGAAACGGAAAACAATTGGGGGTGGGCAGAATTTTTTATGTTTCTAAATACGAGGTTTACGGGCACAAAAAGCACATCTATCTTGTTCCATGTGCATATGGGCACTGTGCATCACGGCTGGACAGGATGTGCTTCCGCATACTGAAATTGGCACTTTGGCTCACGTTTTTAAGAAGACCTCAGATATTGCCACCCCTCCCACCTTAGCGCAAGTGTTCTCATTTAAAACAAGTAAATTACCAATCCTGGCACTAGGGTTTGAAAATAGAACAGTGCCATGTTTAACAGATCGAAATCGCAAACGAGCGTGCGTTTCACAATTGCGYTGGCTTAATGCCAGCTGAAAGTAAAGCCCTAACGTCATGTCCTAAATGGCACCCTATTCCKTATAGTGCACTACTTTTGACCTGCGTCATAGGGCTCTGGTCAAAAGTAGTGCACTATGTAGGGAAAAGGGTGTCATTTGGGACACATATAATACACCACTGAGAATGAAATCTTCCATTGATAACATTTATTTATGGTCGGCATCTCCAGCCATCATACGCTCGTTATGATGTCAAATCTGCATCATTCTCTGACAGTTACTAATCGATCCTCATCAAATCCTCATTATGAATAGCAACATCAACCAGATATTTAGCTCATCAGAAATGCATCATCATATTCATGACCATGATTATCTATTGAACACATCGTTTTCACAATCTTCACCCAATCAACACACTGTGGTTGAGTTTTTCATATCTAAATACCATGTTCCATACTGATCAGGCATGATAACTGATCAATAGAAAAATCATATTTTTAACTGAATCGCAAACATAACATGCTGTAATCCACATGCAATTAGCATGGTTTATAGGATAATATTGCTACAGTATATGGTATGAAATCATATTGCCCTGTAGGCTACTTCATCCCTTATCCTTGCATGTGATGAGGCAACATTGGAACTGTCAATCACAGACTGGATGGATACAATTGAAAAATCATTAAAAAAAGTTTCCCAGGGCCTCGTGCACTGTGCTTGCTTAAAGTAAAGTAGTGTTGCACAGGAAGTACCTCCGTTCATGACCCCTTGCATGATTGTCATTCGGGGCGAATAGGGATTTCCACATCTCAATTGATGCTTAAAGGGATACTTCAGAATTTTGGCAATTAAGCTCGTTATCTTCTTCCCCAGAGTCAGATGAACTTGTGGATACCCTTTTTATATCTGCATGCAGTTTGAAGGAAGTTGCTAACTCACGTTAGCGCATTTGCTAACTAGCTTTAGCGCAATGGCTGGAAGTCTATGGCTGGAAGTCTAACAGCTAGCATGTCAGCATTGGCTCGAAGAAGATAAAGGGCTTTGATTGACAAAATCCCGAAGTATCCCTTTTAGAGCTTAAATCTATTGAGTGGTAGCAGGCACCGGGGGCAAGGTCCCAGTGCTTGAAAGGCTACCGTGTTGGTGCCTTTTAGTTAATAGAATCAACCATGTCAGGAAAGGTGCATACAACACCTGTTTTGACCTCAGAGTAATGTGTCACACGCAAGGAAGGGACATGAAGGGAGGTCTCTCTTCAGAGCTATTAGGCTACTGCGGTAGGCCTCTACCAAGAGAATACATAGGCATGGTCACAAAAGTCACCCTATTCCCTTTATGGGCCCTGGTCAAAAGTAGTGCATTGTAAAGGGAATAGGGTGCCATCTTAGTGCACTATAAAGAGAATACAATTGGGGACGTAGTCAATTTTGCCTCTGGTTTGAAACTAAATGCATCTCATCCACATCCAAGTTTTACTGGAAATAGCTTTCCCACCAGGAATTCAAATAAAATAACAGTTTAGACATTTAATATTTTCAGTAAGCGATAGCTGACAATCCAATGCAGCACTGCAGTCAGTGCACAACACCTGTAGCACATCTGAACAGATCAGCAGTAGAACACCGCAGCTGTGAGGGAGCATTATCTGTCATACCCTTGAAGTACTATGGATACAGTAGGGCTAAATCTCAAATGGCACCATATTCCCTTAGGGCTCTGTTCAGAAGTAGTGCACTAGGGTGTCATTTGGGATGCAGCATAGGGGCATATTCATTAAGCCAATTCTGTAGCAAAACGTTTCTTAAACGGGGAGGGACCTACCTTCTTTGGACTAATGATTACACACGCACACACACGATAGGGTTATAACCCTGGGTATATCAGACATTTTCACTGCATTGTGAAAATGTCATGGTCATTAATCGTTAGAATAATGTCTATTGTGAAGTGTGTTCTGTCAGTAGATGTGTTAATGCCACGGTTAAAGTTGCTTTAAGGTAACATTCTTGCAACAAATTGAAAGGCATATACTATGACTCAATAAGTAAGTAAACAGAAATAGGGTCATTCAAAATGAATTTGTGTTTGCTTGATGGTCTATCCCTTTCCTTTCTTGAAAATCTTCATAATTTGATCTAACTTTCTATATTTGCCTTTGAACTTAATTTTTCATATGCTACTTAGCCATTGTGTGTCAAATCATTTCGCTCGCTAAATGGATAGTACTGTAGATGATGATTATTATTATGGCACCGTTATTGCGCCTGTTGAATCTCACATCACACATATTGGTGTAAAACTAAGGCTATTCAATCAGCTCAATAGAAGACAGAAGGCGTTAGTAAGGAGGGAACGAAGTAGCCTACTGTATTAAGAAGCAGTACATGCCGACATGACCACGCAGTGCAACGTGGACAGAACCGTAGGCTATGTCCTTCTAGTGAAGTGATGACAGAAGAGAAGTCGTGCTGATGATCAAATGGTGCAAACATTTTTATCAAACAGTGTCCAACATACTCAAGTAGTCCTTCAGAGACAGTAGGCAAAACACAAGCAACGTGAAAGTGATGGGTAAGTGCGCAACTGAGAAACGGCATCTGTCAAGTTACTGGACCCAATGTAAGTAAATACACACATCAKTCCCACAGTGATGGACAAATACCCAAATTCTTTGGATATTTCTTACCTTTAGATTTCGTGCAAGTTGTGCAATAAACAAGAAACACGAAGCCCAATGKGAGGTAGCGTCCCTTCGTCAGCGCAACCATACTGTAGCTGCTGCTTCACTTTCAAGTGGATACGCTGAACCGGGAGAAATTCTCCCGTTTTCACCCTCTTCTTGCAAGCCTTCACAAGGTGCTGCCAGTAACAGCTTCCTACGTAATTATCATGGACCACGGGACAGTCACTCTCACCGGTTGGAACGAATCTGGCACTGACACACCGGAGAACTGCATCTTCTACTCACTTTTTACAGTGTAAACAGAAGTCTCGGACTTTTCTAACACCTCGCATGCCACAGTGTATTATGACAAACCAGTGTTAGCCAATGGCACATCGCGGTGGGAGGGGAAAAGAGCAGACCAGCGGCGACGCCCCGAGAGCTGGGAGTTTATACGTAATTGAACGTTGGSCATTTCGAGTTTTTTCGGTGAGCSGGCTCATTTGGCTCCGTTCACGTAGAAGACACGGCTCATTTAGCTCCCAAACGGCTCTTCGTTCAAAATGCATAAACATCTACTTAGAATCATAAATAAATTGGAAAACTCCAATGTAAAGAACATTACTGTAGGTCAGATAGTGAAATGCTCGTTCAAATTCATTTTTACCTGGCGAAATTATTAGATGCCCCGCAAAAAATATAATGGACCAGATTGAAGCTCTCTCCCCAATGTATTGTTTCTACAGGGAGGATTCACCATCGTTATATAATTACTTTGTCACTTATCTGCAGAAAAACGTCGTTTTTAGATTTTTTTTTAAACATTAGTAGCAGTATTCAAATCAGGGAGCCAAATTATCGGCTCTTTCACAGATGCTATTCGGTTCCCGACGTTCACCAAAAAGACCCGATCAAAAAGAGCCGTTCGTTCGCGAACGACCCTTCACTGTAGACTAGCGACAATATATTCGGCTCTATTTACTCTCCGATTKGAAAACGCTAATTAGCATCAAAGTAGACATCATGCAAGACTACAAATTCCTGCAAGCTCCTGCACATCATCTCTAGTTGACCCCTTTGCTAACAGCTATTGTGTCAATTTAAAACTTGCACAAGACTGTTATCAGAATTGTGCATTTAGAGAAATTTGGCCAATTTATTAATTACTACATTTAGCTAACATTAGATAGTTAATCAATATATTCTTACCTTTGCCTCAATTTGGCAGTCTCGTCCAGATCATCATGGCATTTGTAGTTGTTTATGATAGCCACATTTGCAAATACAGGCAAATATATTGATAAAAGTCACCTTGTCCTTGAGAGATTTTCACATCAAGCCAGAGTAAGCCTACATGAAACACAGCCCTTATTTTAAGTGTTTCTAAAATGAATGTTAGAAAAACTATTGGAACAATTTCCTTGTTTCACCACTAGGTTTTATGGGATATTATGACTCATGCTGTGGTACTCTATTGAACATAGGGCTGGCTGGTGGTCTGTGAAAATCAGGGTCGAGTCCATTTGTCTTCCCACCACATCACTGTAAATGATGAAGGAAGAATAATTTATTATATTCTCTTTTGGGGGAGGTTGGGGTATTTGTGGGAGCCAAATAAACAGAATATAACTGCAGTGGTACAGTATTGCAAACTGCAGCACCTTGCCTACATGTCAGACCTATATGAAATCCCCAATGTGATCTTTGGTCATTATACTCCTATTAGATTAAGAAAAGATAAAGATTCAAATTACACTCAAGGTTGGATTCTTGAATATAGCATAGACCACAATATTATGCACATTACCAGAAAAATTACTATATTATTTTCAGTACGGAATATCCCTGATTTGATTTTCATCAGTTTCATCACAGCACCCCATTAACTTTGGCAGGGACAATTCCCACTGAAGTGTCTGTGTCAGGTTACCTATTACATTATGGCGTATATACCAGTACTTCCAAAATACATCAGCCTGCCTTCTTTATATCACTACAGTTTTCTGTCTTCAAATCAACAAAATTATTTGTCACATGCTTCCTAAACAGCAGGTGTAGACTAACAGTGAAATGCTTACTTCATATTGGATATTGGATAGCCCAAATGACTGTTCAAGGAGAGAAAAGACCCAGGAATTACTCAAATACTAATTCAAGGTGTCCACTGTGTTACCATATCCAGCTTGACAGACTCTACTCCATCACACTCTTACCTCTGCATGTCTGGTGAAAGTGACTCACAGAGAGGCGCATCATCAGACGACATCACAGGAAATGCTTTTTTGCAAGTCACACTATCTGAAGAGGATAGGGAATCATTTTCACTAGAACACTTTATTCTGTGTGAGATCATAACATACTTTATTTTAGCCTCGTGTATAATAAGACACACCAATAACAACAAGAAAATGATGATTGCTTTACAGAACAATGCAAAGGCAGAGCAAAGGCAGGGACAACTCTTTGAAGTGATTTTCAGCTTTTTTTCTATGGCCTGCATTTGAATTGCAGCAACAGGCTGTTGTCTGAAGATATATTCACATGCTTCCATTTGTAAATGTACATTATACTACATGTCACCAACCCATTAGTTGAAAGACATGTACAGTGCATTCGGAAAGTATTCAGACCCCTTGACTTTTTCCACTTTTTGTTACTTTACAGCCMTATTCTAAAATTGATAAAATGCATTTTTCCCCTCATCAATCTACACACAATACCCCATAATGATAAAAACATATTTTTTTACATTTTTGAAAATGTATTACAAATAAAAACAGAAATACCTTATTTATATAAGTATTCAGACCCTTTGCTATGAGACCCGAAATTGAGCTCAGGTGCATCCTGTTTCCATTGATCATCCTTGATGTTTCTACAACTTGATTGGAGCCCACCTGTGGTAAATTCAAATGATTGGACATGATTTGGAAAGGAACACACCTGTCTATATAAGGTCCCACAGATTACATTGCATGTCAGAGCAAAACCCAAGCCATGGTTTAAGGAATTGTCTGTAGAGCTCCGAGACAGGATTGTGTCGAGGCACAGATCTGGGGAAGGGTACCAAAACATTTCTGCAGCATTGAAGGTCCCCAAGAACACAGTGGCCTCCATCATTCTTACATGAAAGAAGTTTGGAACTACCAAGACTCTTCCTAGAGCTGGCTGCCTTGCTAAACTGAGCAATCTGGGGAGAAGGGCCTTGGTCAGGGAGGTGACCAAGAACCCGATGGTTCGTGGGAAAGATGAACAGAGCAGAGTACAGCGAGATCCTTGATGAAAACCTACTCCAGAGTGCTCAGGACCTCAGACTGGGGCGAATATTCACCTTCCTACAGGACAATGACCCTAAGCACACAACCAAGATAACACAGGAGTGACTACAGGACAAGTGTCTGAATGTCCTTGAGTTGCCCAACCAGAGCCCGGACTTGAACCCGATCGAACATCTCTGGAAAGATCTAAAAATAGCAGCGACGCTCCCCATCCAAACTGACAGAGCTTGAGAGGATCTGAAGAAAATAATGGGAGAAACTCCCCAAATACAGGTGTGCCAAGCTGTAATTGCTGCCAAAAGTGCTTCAACAAAGTACTGAGTAAAGGGTCTGAATACTTATGTAAATGTCATATTCCGTTTTTTATTTGTAATACATTTGCAAACTTTTTTTACTTTATTTTTTTACTTTATTTTTTTTWACTGTTTTTGCTTTGTCATTATGGGGTATTGTGTGTAGATTGATGAGATAATTWTTTTTTTGAATAAGGCTGTAATGTGACTTAATGTGGAAAAAGTCAAGGGGTCTGAATACTTTCCGAATGCACTGTATATTGGAAGTTACTGGGGTGCAGTGAAAGCTTGAACGATATGGCTGTGCCTTTCCAACACTGAGGGAACTCAAACGTATTATTGTCACTTGCTGCTTCTTCATTCAGAGCGGTGCAGTATGACATCATTTATTGAGCCAGACATGACGGCTGGTTTCTTATCAAACATTCTATTTTCCTGGAGGGTATTCAATGTTCACATCTTTGATGCCGTTATGAATTGATTGAGCAGCTTTATATTTATTTATATTCGCACGCTATGAACTGAGTGCAAGTCAAGGCAGCCAGAAAACTCTAGCAAAAATGTCACTGTAACTTTCTATGTCCAAAATGGTACCCTATTCCCTATATAGTGGTTCTACGCTGCTCTGGTCAAATGTAGTGCACCATATAGGGAATAGGGTGCCATTTGGGACTCACAACTGTGACTTTCAAGTCAAAACTATTGAGTGGCTCGTAATGTGTAGCATCCTGCGGGGATCAAGGGAACATGCCGGAAATCCATAAACAAACCAGCAGTGAGTGTGTGATAGCTGGGCTGCCTGAAGGCTTTGTCTATTGGAAGATTACTATAGGTACCCACAGGGGAGGCAGTAACAGATGAGGCGGCACTCACATGTATACAGATGTGACTGCAGTATGTGCATCAATTCTCAAAGAGCGCTAGCTAGCGTACATTATGTAAATGCTGTGGGAAATGGCTAGAAAGCAAAGCTTCACTGATATTCACTGGTCATGTTCAGTGGTCATCAGGCACTGCTTACATTTACATTTACATTTACATTTAAGTCATTTAGCAGACGCTCTTATCCAGAGCGACTTACAAATTGGTGCATTCACCTTATGATATCCAGTGGAACAACCACTTTACAATAGTGCATCTAACTCTTTTAAGGGGGGGGGGGGGTTAAAGGATTACTTTATCCTATCCTAGGTATTCCTTAAAGAGGTGGGGTTTCAGGTGTCTCCGGAAGGTGGTGATTGACTCCGCTGACCTGGCGTCGTGAGGGAGTTTGTTCCACCATTGGGGTGCCAGAGCAGCGAACAGTTTTGACTGGGCTGAGCGGGAATTGTACTTCCTCAGAGGTAGGGAGGCGAGCAGGCCAGAGGTGGATGAACGCAGTGCCCTTGTTTGGGTGTAGGGCCTGATCAGAGCCTGAAGGTACGGAGGTGCCGTTCCCCTCACAGCTCCGTAGGCAAGCACCATGGTCTTGTAGCGGATGCGAGCTTCAACTGGAAGCCAGTGGAGAGAGCGGAGGAGCGGGGTGACGTGAGAGAACTTGGGAAGGTTGAACACCAGACGGGCTGCGGCGTTCTGGATGAGTTGTAGGGGTTTAATGGCACAGGCAGGGAGCCCAGCCAACAGCGAGTTGCAGTAATCCAGACGGGAGATGACAAGTGCCTGGATTAGGACCTGCGCCGCTTCCTGTGTGAGGCAGGGTCGTGATGGCTTACAGTGATGGGTATTTCACAAGGAACAACTTCACAGTGCTTTACCAAGGGGGAAATATTCAATTAAATAATATTTTTAGTTAGCTTTTAGAAAGACATTGCACATTGACCGTATGAGAAATAAAATTATGTAAAAAAGGCGATATCAAAAAAGTTAATTTTTGTTTTGTTCGTTTGCTTTATCTTCTACAAGGTGCCATCTAAAAGCAAGCAATTACAGGTTTTATATCAAGCAATAATTTGAGCTACATCCTCCCACATTCTTCAGCCTACATTGTCTGTGAAGTTGCCATGAGCACTAAATGCATTCAACAGCTTTACTTTATGAAGTCCTTTATATTACACTCAGAAAAAAAGGTGCTATCTAGAACCTTAGTAATTAAAGGCTTCTTCGGTTGTGTCCAAAGGAGAACCCTTTGAAGAACCTCATTTGGAAGGCAACTCATGTGACTTTAAAGGGTGACACAAATGTGAGACTTGTGAACAGAGCACTTAAGATGACACTCGAGTACATAAACAATCCATGTTAGAGCCAATGAATAGCAAGCAGCACATCCTACGTCAAGTGGGCAGTCACGTGTGTTGGCGACATTGATTATTTTCGTGTTAACCTAACATTACGCAGGATGAATATACCAAAACACTCATTCAGCCTTGTCACGTACTCCACTTTGTGGCCTTTGAACTACAGGTGCTCATCCTCAAAGTATGGTTTATGGATCAACATATTAGTCTTTTTTACAAAATGACACTTTACTGGTAGATTAACAAGTGAGAACGTCATTTATCATGATCCTGACTTGAGTTTTGACTAAAACGACATTCTTGGCATTCATTAGATAGAAACAGCCTTGCTTGGAGAGAGATCTCATCCACTCAAATGTGTGTATTTGTCAGGTTATTTGATTATTCACAACAGGGTCATAAAAAGGTGTGTTTATGTATGTGAGGTATGTGAAGTCACAACCTCATCACCTCAAGTTGACATTATTTACAGTTGAAGTCGGAAGTTTACATACACCTTAGCCAAATACTTTTAAACTCAGTTTTTCACAATTCCTGACGTTTAATCCTAGTAAAAATTCCCTGTCTTAGGCCAGTTAGGATCACCACTTTATTTTAAGAATGTGAAATTTCAGAATAATTGTCACGTTCCTGACCTGTGGCTTGTTGGCTTGTTTTGTGTTGGGGATTGTGGGTGGTTGTTTCCTGTCTCTGTGTTTGTGTTCTGCACCAGATAGGACTGTCTCGGTTTTCACGTTTGTTGTTTTGTATTGGTGTAAGTGTTCACAGTTCGTCAAATTAAACATGTTGAACACTAACTGTGCTGCATTTTGGTCCTCTCCTTCATCCCAGGAAGAAAGCCGTTACAATAATAGAGAGAATGATTTATTTCAGCTTTTATTTCTTTCATCACATTCACAGTGGGTCAGAAGCTTACATACACTCAATTAGTATTTGGTACCATTGCCTTTAAATTGTTTAACTTGGGTCAAACGTTTCAGGGAGCCTTCCACATGCTTCCCACAATAAGTTGGGTGAATTTTGGACGATTCCTCCTGACAGAGCTGGTGTAACTGAGTCAGGTTTGTAGGCCTCCTTGCTCGCACARGCCTTTTCAGTTCTGCCCACAAATTCTCTATAGGATTGAGGTCAGGGCTTTGTGACGGCCACTCCAATACCTTGACTTTGTTGTCCTTAAGCCATTTTGTCACAACTTTGGAAGTATTATTGTGGTCATTGTCCATTTGGAAGACCCATTTGCGACCAAGCTTTAACTTCCTGACTGATGTCTTGGAGAATCGTTGCTCAATACATGCACATAATTTCCATCTCATATACCATCTATTTTTGTGAAGTGCACCAGTCCCTCCTGCAAGCAAAGCACCCCCACACATGATGCTGCCCCCCCCCCCCCCCCCCCCCCGCCCCCCCCCCCCCCCCCCCCCCGCCCCCCCCCCATGCTTCACGTTTGGGATAGTGTTCTTCGGCTTGACGATGTCATTATGGCCAACAGTTCTATTTTGTTTCATCCGACCAGAAGACATTTCTTCAAAAAGTACGATCTTTGTCCCATGTGCAGTTGCAAACCGTAGTCTGGCTTTTTATGGGGTTTTGGAGCAGTGGCTTCTTCCTTGCTGAGCGGCCTTCAGGTTATGTCGATATAGGATTAGTTTTACTGTGGATAATATACTATTGTACCTGTTTCCTCCAGCATCTTCACAAGGTCCTTGCTCTTGTTCTGGATTTGATTTTGCACTTTTCGCACCAAAAGACGTTAATCTCTAGGAGACAGAACACGTCTCCTTCCTGAGCTGTATGACAATGGCCTGTTCCATGGTGTTTATACTTGCGACTATTGTTTGTTAAGAATGAACGTGGTACCTTCAGGTGTTTGGAAATTGCTCCCAAGGATGAACCAGACTTGTGGAGGTCTACAATTTGTTTTTCTGAGGTCTTGGCTGATTTCTTTTTGATTTTCCCATGATGTCAAGCAAAGAGGCACTGAGTTTGAAGGTAGGCCTTGAAATACATCCACAGGTACACCTCCAATTGACTCAAATGATGTCAATTAGCCTATCAGAACRTTCTAAAGCCATGACATAATTTTCTGGAATTGTCCAAGCTGTTTAAAGGCACAGTCAACTTAGTGTATATAAACTTCTGACCCACTGGAATTGTGATACAGTGAATTGTAAGTGAAATAATCTGTCTGTAAACAATTGTTGGAGTGTATGTCAACTTTCGTGTGTATGTAAACTTCCGACTTCAACTGTATAACAGGATAATACAGATGTGTTCTGGCCCCAACCAATCAACACAAACATCGATCCGCGGACATCGACCTTAGGGGGTTAAAGTATGAATATCTCTCTACTCCTTTCATAAAAAATAATGATTACTAATTTAAAAGTGTTTAGTATTAAGGTGACACAATACCATAGTCCACAATTGATAAACGTTTCCCTTTTTCTTTCCATGACAGTGTGATTGTGAACAGATCCTTTCAGCACCACTAGCCAGTACCATGGACAGCTACTCTTAAAGCCCTTGCTTTGTGCCTGCCTGGGCCTGTGCCGAGCAAGCTACAATGCCTTTACCCTTCTCTTGGCTGCCACTCCCACATGTTTGAAAGACCTGTTATTCATACAGGTTTACATCTTTTTCAAACCATGCATCTGCAATGGTGGAAGCAACACGCCAGGTTTACACATTAAGTATTAAGTATGATTAGAATGWTGTCGTAGTTAAATATACCACATTTATGTTTTCCCTCATCCATGGCTGCTCAAGTATCTTGCCCCAGGGCCAAAAGCTTAAAAATAAATTAATAATTGTACAACTCTATACGGAAGAGATAGAAAACAGCTCATCCTCTCTAGACAATACTACTGTCTTACAGCTTTCTATATCACGGGCCTCACCACATCAAAATATTAGACTACATATTCCACGTCAATGCAAATTTATTTTAATTGGGAAATGTATTCAAAGGAGCTTGTCATATTTTGAGGAAATCTTGGCGCCATACATGGAGTCCCTTATTGGCATGCACAGTATATCAAAGATCATCTCACTCAATAAGAATAGCAGCCTCTTTGATAGTGCACTTGATAACAAGATAGATGTCAGTTGAAAGCAAAAATCTGTAATGTGTTTTGGTGTTAGATACAACTATCTCAAGCACTTTGCTATTAGTTCCCTGCATGCCTATCAAAGACATGACACTACCTTTTATTCCTGGGTCTGCTTTTGAGGGATGAAATGGGGTGAGCTGACAGGCTTGAACAGGATTAGTAATGACAGTTATTCAGCTGCTTTAATAGCGCCGCTTCCACAAGTCTGAKTGATGAGATAGTTGGCTATCTGCTATGTTTTTGTCTCAATCCTCTACATGAAAAACTCCACAACAAACAAAACATTTTGCTGGGTGGAGAAAATCCAAATCCATTTTGTTTTACATCTGCATTATATCTTAGAGCCATCAGATTTATTTCTAATCAGCCAAGCAGCAGAAAGGGAGGGACTCTCACAAGCATATCCCGTGGACGACAACCAGATAGCCATATTGATGTGACTTGTGAAGATGGCAAGAGCCAAGCACATGGTGAATGTACATATTTGACATATTTCTGTTGTATTGTAAAGCGTGATTAGCAGGTTTAGAGGCTCTGAAATGTGACTCACATGGCGGCATCACAAATGGCACCCTTCCATATGGGCCCTGGTCAAAAGTAGTGCATTACATAGGGAAAAGGGTGCCATTTCAAATGCAGATTTCATTTAACAGGGTGTTTCAGACATATGCACTATAGCTGTATTTTCTTTTCACCTCGTGAGAGTTCAATGATGTCATTGGTTGATTGAGCATGCTCTCTGATCAAAACATTAATGGAGTCTTGTTTTGTAGCAATTATTGTGGTCTTTGTATTTCGCCGATTGCATGATCACGCTGGCAGCGAGTAGATATGGTTGTCTGTTCAATAGAGCCATTGGACTTCCTATCTGCCAGGACATTGCAGAATATCTACGTTTACTTATTTTCTCTGGTTTTGTAAAGACTAAAGACTGACGGGAGCTATACTTCCTTGTTCCCACCCTCGAAGGCAGGCTTTTCAAAATGGGGGCAGTACTAGTTTACAGGTTCACAGGAGCTAGGTTACTATGTCTATCCGAGATTGCTAAATAATTAGCTACAATGGCTTCTTCTGATGATTCCTCTTTCCAAGAAGAGCTGGACGATTAAACAGTTTTTGACGTTCTTTTACATAGGAAAATACAAACCTATTTATTTGAGCCGGAATACACTGAAGAGGAGTTGAGACAGTGAGAGAAATTATTGTGAGACCAGCAAGTAGCGGCAGTAGCCTTGACCAGCTGGACCAGGACGAGGATAAATGACAAACTAATAKGTTGTTTTGCTGTCTGTAGATAGCTATCAATATAAGCTTTCTTTTGACATGAGGCAGTGCTGTTCAGTATAGCACAATTTTGTGATCGATTCYGCCATAACGGGGCTTGCCAGTACCACTACAAGCCAAGCTAGCCAAATTTAGCTAGCTCGCTATGTTTGCTATACCTAACATGTACTATAGTCTAACGTTATAGCTAGCTAGCTAACTAGCATAGCTAGCCTCAGTGCCACTCATTAGGAGCAAAACTAGAAAAATATTTTGATGATGGTGGAGATTAAAGTAATTAATCTTGGAGTAACTATACCTGTGTGTTGTAGCTAGCTAGCTAATGTGTTTCTTTGAGATGTCTCAAATTCAACACCATGCTGCTATAGTAGAATACAGACAGTACACAACAATTGCCCATGAAGGTGTAATAGCCTTTGTCTTTCTCTCACAGACAATAACGCTTGGATAAAAAAAAAGTTGATTACTCAAGAGGAAAGGTCCCATAACAACAATCTCCCCTTATATCAAAGTGACTCCAAACACCTCACTGCACCACATGCAAGTATTCCCTTTTTAGAACTGTAATATTTATTATAAGCGTTAGTAGTAAATTTTCCTTCAACTGTGTATATGTCACACATTGCCATAACTGTTCCTGCATACTTCTGTGTAAACTCACCTCGGACTCCAGAGCAAATAAACATAGTCTTGAATACAAGCCATGTCTACTTTTTGTTCGCTATATTGACAGACTAATCTGCTGTTTTATTAAAACATGTTTACTTGCCAACAAATTAAAGTTGAAATGATAAACCAACTCCCTGCATAATTTGTATTAGCAGTAAGACTAAGCTACGTAGTTTATCCAAATACATTTAATGAATATCACAATTAAATATAGAGAAGTTGAGGTAAAATACTTTATCGTATTTTTTTTATGCAGTTGGGATCATTTAGTAAACATATTATATAAAACACCTTATGTACAACAGCTAGCTATATCTATACCACAATGCAGTTGTGAGCATACTAGGCATTCTATATCATACTACAACATCGGTCTAACTGAATGTGGATTTTGTGTTGGTTGAATGTTCCAGGCAGGTTCCAGAATGTTCTTCAGCTGGTGAACCTCGTCTTGGGTAATGGCAGCTGTTTTAGAARGCTTTGGCGCTGTGGTGATGTTGTGTTTGGAGGGCTGTGACTCTGGATCCTTGTAGACAACCGTCTGGTCCTTTCTGCACTCCACAGCCAGGTGGACAAGCCTCTCGTACACTTTCTTCACCAACCACTGCTTCGACCTCTTGCAGAAGATTTGTTTGTACTGCAAGCACATGAGGATGTGTAACCATACAATAAAACATGTTCATTTTAAAACAAAAAGGACACAGTAGACTGGTATGTGTTTTGTTACACTCAGTCAATAATGGAGCATTGAGATGGGCTGTTAGCAAAGATGTGAAAAGCTTGAGGGTGGCTTGACTTGAAGACAGTCTAGTCATGTACTGTTGTGTATGAGCACCTACAGTTGTGCTGTTGAGTAGACAAGCACAGCCAACAATAGAGTAAATAGACTAGACAAATACTAACAGCCACTCTCCCCCATGCCAAAGAACTGACTGCAAGGGTGTGAAAAGTTTGAGGATCACTGTAGATAGTTTAGTGTATTTATAATTTGTCTTCCTATTTTCATATCTACAGATCATGCATACTAACCTTCACACACACAATACCCACCTCCAACAGACACAAGTCAGTGACCCACAGCATTCCCTCCTTACTAATACCTTCTTTTCTCCAATTTAGACTAGAGGCCTTGCATGAACAATCAACTAAGCCTCCATAATACAGAGAAAACTATAGTTGAAGTTGTAGCCCAGTTTTTACTTTATTTTGCCAGATAACCTGGCTGAGAACACATTCTCATTTGCAGCAACAACTTGGGGAATAGTTARAGGGGAGACAAGGGGGATGAATGAGCTAATTGGAAGCTGGGGACGATTAGGTGGCCCTGATGGTACGAGGGCCAGATTGGGAATTTAGCCAGGACACCAGGGTTAATACCGCTCTGATAAGCACCACAGGAACTTTATTGACCACAGAGACGAAGGCCACCCATTTAACATCCAAACCGAAACACAGAACCCTACACAGGGCAATGTCCTCAATCAATGCCCTYGGTCCTTGAGATATATTCTTTAGACCAGAGGAAAGAGTGCCTCCTACTGGCCCTCCAACACCCCTTCCAGTAGCATCTGGTCTCCCATCCAGGACCAACCCTGCTTAGCTTCAGATGCAAGCCAGCAGTGGGATGCAGGGTTGTATMCTGCTTTTAGACCCACCAACTATGACAACAAGACATGGACCATGTTTATGCCTAGATCCAGTATATTTATTTGCTCATCATGGAGTCATGGAAAGATTTAGTAGATTTAAGTACGATTATAGAAGTTTACTTACACTAGTTCCTGGTGCTGAGCTTGATGTTGATGCCTCTGGATATTGATGGGATCGGAATTTAGCCTCTGGGGTAGTTAGTTAGCTAAAGTAAACAAATGTAGTTCGGTAGCTAGCTAGTTAGCTAGGTAACGTTAGCTACCTTACCTCAGCTTATTTTTTTATTTTGTATTTTTTTTGTTAACCCGTCCACCACCCCTCTCTTCGGAGGACAAATATCTGTTTTTTTTATAGACTTTCTGCTGGATTTTCTGCTATATATTTGACATATACATTTTACATACACATTTTASATACATGGTACGTTATATAAAGCAGTCACATAACAATAATACATTACCATACATAAGCTCTTTAATCACACCCCTCAGTCACTCTCAGCCCATCCCACCTATCACCATAGACCATCCTCATTTGGTTTCCATGTGCCATATKCTTTTCAAATGTGCTGTGATGTTTTACATACATTTTGAACTTTTCTAATTGTCTAGTATCCACAGAGTGTGAGCTAAAGATGAAAACGTTTCCTATCAGTATTGTTATATTATGTATTGACTGCCAACGGCTTTCCAAATCACCCAACACTGCTATTAGTAAGGTAAATGTTAAGTGCATGTTGTGATTTTTTTAACGATTCCTGAACCTGTGACCATAAACAAGCTACATAGGGGCAATACCAGAATAAATMATCTATTGATTCTGTCTCTTCGCAGTAAAATCTACAGAGCTGAGATTGTTGTATGCCCCATATATATATAGCATTCTGTTGATGGCAAGAATTTTATATCATCATTTAAATTGAAAAACTRGAAATGTTGAGTCAAGTGTTGTTTTTTGTTCCAGTTCATAAACCATGTGCCATGGAATCGGTACAATGGAAATCTCTTCCCGTTTATTTTGCAACCTGTATGGTGCAGCTGTCAACATTTCTGTCCTCAAATGAAACTGGTATATTTGTCTATTTATGACAATTCCTTTCAGCCAATTTGTATCTTTAATATATGGCAGGCAAGCATGTTCCCTACATTCTCYCTTTTCCACTTGCCTCCTCCATTTGTGTGGTAATGCTGCAATCAGTTGGTTGTAAGTTTGGATTGAGCAGACATTCCCATATATTTTTGATAGATGCATATGTGACACAACTACTCCGTTTCTATTCATAATATAATTTATAAATATAATTTAAAAAGAGTGAGTTTTAAATTATATTATATGAGTTTAACCATAACATTTGTTGTAATATTTGTTATATATTTTATAGAGGATAAAACTGAAAATGTAAACAGGCTTGTTTAAGAAATAGCAATACATTAAACGAAATTTCATTTTCAATTAGTCAGAAAGGAGAAGTTGTAAGCTGTATAAAGGCAAAAAGGTCATTMTTAAACAAAGGATGAGTCTTTCTTAATAATCTACTGGAGAACCATTTGGGGTTTAAGTATAACTTATGTATGAGTGAAGCTTTTAGTGAGAGGTTTAAAGCTTTAATATTTAATAATTTTAGTCCCCCCCACAAACTCATATTCATTATATAAATAGGCACGTTTCATTTTGTCTGGCTTAGCATTCCAAATAAAATGAAAAGTATTTTTTGCTAATATGATTTAAAAACGAGTCGTCTGGAGTAGGCAGTGCCATTAGTAAGTAAGTAAACTGTGATAGGACCAACCTCTCCATGGTTGCAGAATCGTATCTATTTTTCCAAACTTTCTATTGAATTTGATTGTGGTAAGTTCATTTATATTTCTTGAGATGTGAATACCAAGTGTGTCTACTTCACCATCCGCCCATTTTATCGGTAAACTACAAGATAGTGTAAACACTGTGTCTTTTAATGATCCAATACGTAATATGGTAKACTTGTCAGACTTAGGTTTTAGTCCAGAGAGGCTAGAAAAGTGATCAAGATCTTCAATGAGACTGTGCAGGGATCCAGATTGCGGATTTAAGAAAAACCTGAGTCATCGGCATACTTTGACACTTTTGTTTTTATCCCYTGGATTTCTAACCCCTTGATGTTCTTGTTGGTTCTACTTTTAATGGCTAGCATTTCAATGTTCATAATAAATAGATATGGAGACAACGGACAGCCTTGTTTTACTCCTCTTAAACGCTCAATACCTTCTGAGAAGTAACCATTATTTACTATCTTACATCTGTGGTTGCTGTACATAACTMTAACCTCTCTTGGGTAGGGGGCAGTATTTTCACGTCCGGATGAAAAGCGTGCCCAAAGTAAACTGCCTGTTACTCAGGCCCAGAAGCTAGGATATGCATATAATTGGTAGATTTGGATAGAAAACACTCTAAAGCTTCTAAAACTGTTAAAATGTCTGTGAGTATAACAGAACTGATATGGCAGGCGAAACCCCGATGACAAACCATCCCCCCCAAAAAAATTCAACCTACCACTGTTTTCAATGGCTGTCATTTTTATTATAAGGCGAAATCCTCCCAGATTGCAGTTCTTAGGGTTTCCACTAGATGTCTACAGTCTTTAGAAAGAGTTTCATGCTGGTTTTTGGAAAAATTTGCCAGAAATTATAGTTTTTCTAGGTGGCTCCCATTTTGGCTGTAGTGTTTCCAAGCGCGTGAAAYAGAGRGCGTTCTTTTGTATTTTTCTCCGGTAAAGACAATAACGATTCTCCGTTTTAAATTTTATCGTTTATTTACGTATTAGGGTACCTAATGTTTGATTTATAAACGTTGTTTGACTTGTTTGGAAAAGTTTATTAGTAACATTTYGGATTCATTTTGTATGCATTTTGATGGAGGGAAACTGGGTGGATTATTGACTGAAGCATGCCAGCTAAACTGACTTTTTATGAATATAAAGAAAGACATTATCGAACAGAAGGACCATTTGTGATGTATTTGGGACCTTTTGGAGTGCCAACAGAAGAAGATCATCAAAGGTAAGGCATTTATTTTTTCGCTATTTCTGACTTCCGTGGCGCACCTTCCTGGTTGAAATATGTTTTTCATGCTTTTGTATGCGGGGCGCTGTCCTCAGATAATCGCATGGTGTGCTTTCGCCGTAAACCGTTTTTGAAGTCTGACACAGCGGCTGGATTAACATAATTTTTTATGTATTACACTTGTGATTTTWTGAAAGTTAAATATTTATAATTCTGTAGTTTGAATTTCGCGCTCTGCAATTTCCCCGGATGTTGGCCAGGTGGGACGCTACCTGCCCATAAGAAGTTTTAACCCATTGTATAAGAGATTCACCGAAATTAAAATAATCCAGGCATTTATATKTAAATTCGAGACATACTTTATCAAATGCCTTTTCAAAATCTGCTATGAAGACAAGGCCTTGTATCTTTGATGTTTCATAATGTTCAATTGTTTCAAGTAATTGTTGTATATTAACTCCAATATATCGCCCATGTAAAAAAAACTGTCTGATCAGGATGAACAATATCTGGTACAACCTTTTTTATTCTATGTGCTATGCATTTCATCAGGATTTTCGCATCACAACATTGAAGCCTCCAGTTTTTTAAATGGACTGGATCTTTATACTTACCACCTGGGTCCTGTTTTAGTAGTAATGAAATCAGACCTTCTTGTTGAGTACCTGAAAGTCTACCATTTTTATAAGTTTGTGCGCAGGGAGACCGGAGGGGGTTCCAGCTCGTGCACCATCTGTGGCCCAGAGGTCACACTGCCAGTCGGTGCCGGGTTGGTTCCTCTGGGGATCGAGACAACAGGCAGGGCGCTCTGGCGTCACCCCAGATGAGCCGGCACCATTCTCACCCAGAGTCCTCTGTTGCACATACAGTGGGGAGAACAAGTATTTGATACACTGACTATTTTAGCAGGTTTTCCTATCTACAAAGCATGTAGAGGTCTGTCATTTTATTCATAGTACACTTCAACTGTAGAGACGGAATCTAAAACAAAAATCCAGAAAATCGCATTGTATGATTTTTATTATTAATTTGCATTTTATTGCATGACTAGAGTAATTTGAATACATCAGAAAAGGCAGACTGAATATTTGGTACAAAGAAGAAACCTTAGTTTAGCAATTACCAGAATATACGTTTCCTGTAGTTCTTGACCAGGTTTTGCAACCACACTGCAGCAGGGATTTTGGCCCACTCCTCCATAAACCTTCTCCAGATCCTTCAGGTTTCGGGGCTTGTCTGCTGGGCAAATACGGACTTCGGATCCCTCCAAAGTTTTCTATTGCGTTCAGGTCTGGAGACTGGCTAGGGCCACTCCAGGACCTTGAGATGCTCTTACTGTGGAGCCACTCCTTAGTTTGGCCCCTTGGCTGTGTGTTTCCGGGTCGTTGTCATGCTGAAGACCACCACGACCCATCTTCAATTGCTCATTTACTGAGGGAAGAGGTTGTTGGTCAGATCGCGCAGATAACATGGCACCCATCCATCTCTTTCGAATACGGTGCAGAGTCGTCCTGATCCCTTTGCAGAAAAGATCCCAAGAATGATGTTTCCACCGTCCATGCTTCACGGTTTGGATGGTGTTCTTGGGTTGGTACTCAATTCCTTCTATTCCTCCAACACGCGAGTGAGTTTAGAGCAAAAAGCTCTATTTTGTCTCAATCAACACATGAACCTTCTCTCCATTCCTCCTCTGGATCATCCAGATGGTCATTGGCAAAACTTTCAAGAGGGCCTGACATGCGCTGGGCTTGAGCAGGGGACTTTGCGTCGTTGCAGTTTAATCCATGACGGCGTAGTGTGTTACTAATGGTTTCTTTGAGACTTGTGGTCCCCAGCTCTCTTCAGGTCATTGACCAGGTCCTGCCGTGTAGTTTCTGGGCTGATCCTCTACATTCCTCATGATCATTGATGCCCCACGAGGTGAGATCTTTTGCATGGGAGCCCCAGACCGAGGTCGATTGACCTCATCATGAACTTCTTTCCATTTCTAATAATGTGACAACAGTTTTGCCTTCTCACCAAGCTGCTTGGCTCTTGATCCTGTAGCCTCCCAGCCTTGTACAGGTTCAACAATTTATCCCTGATGTCTCTACACAGTCTCTGGTCTTGGCCATTGTGGAGAGGTTGGAGTCTGTTGATTGAGTGTGTGGACAGTGTCTTTATACAGGTAACGAGTTCAAACAGGTGCAGTATACAGGAATGAGTGGAGAACAGAGGGCTTCTTTAAAGAAAAACTAACAGGTCTGTGAGAGCCGGAATTCTTACTGGTTGGTAGGTGATCAAATACTTATGTCATGCAATAAAATGCAAATTAATTACTTAAAATCATACAAATGTGATTTTCTGGATTTTGTTTTAGAATTCCGTCTCTCACAGTTGAAGTGTACCTATGATAAAAATGACAGACCTCTACATGCTTTGTAAGTAGGAAAACCTGCAAAATCGGCAGTGCATCAAATACTTGTTCTCCCCACTGTATGTTTGTGTATGTCACTTTCCCAGAGTTTTCCCCGCATAAGGCGCTCGTCGATTCAGGCGCGGCTGGGAATTTTATTGATAGAGCGTTAGCCCATAGTTTAGCGATTCCCATTGTTCCCGTGGCTGTGCCCTTCCCCGTTCACGCCTTAGATAGTCGACCATTAAGGTCAGAGTTGATTAGGGAGGTCACCGCTCCTTTGGGCATGGTGACGCAGGGGGGTCACAAGGAGAGAATTAGTCTCTTCATTATTGARTCTCCTGCGTTTCCCGTGGTGCTGGGCCTACCCTGGTTAGCTTGTCATAACCCCACTGTTTCATGGCCACAGAGGGCTCTCACGTGGTGGTCGCGAGAGTGCTCAGGTAGGTGTTTAGGGGTTTCCGTTGGTGCTACTACGGTGGAGAGTCGAGACCAGGTCGCCACCGTGCGCATTCCCCCTGAATATGCCGATTTAGCTCTCGCCTTCTCCAAAAAGAAGGTGACTCAATTACCACCCCATCAACGGGGTGATTGTGCAATACATCTCCTGGTAGACGCTGCACTTCCCAGGAGTCATGTGTATCCCCTCTCACAGGCGGAGACGGAGGCTATGGACACATATGTCTCCGATCCCTGCGTCAGGGGTACATTCGGTCCTCCACTTCCCCCTCGAGTTTCTTTTTTGTGAAGAAGAAGGAGGGAGGTCTGCGCCCGTGTATTGACTATCGGGATCTGAATCAGATCACTGTGAGGTATAGTTACCCGCTACCGCTCATAGCCACATCGATTGAGTCAATGCACGGGGCGCGCTTCTTCACCAAACRAGATCTCAGGAGCGCTTACAACCTGGTGCGTATCCGGGAGGGGGACGAGTGGAAGACGGCTTTCAGTACCACCTCAGGGCACTATGAGTACCTCGTCATGCCGTACGGGTTGATGAATGCGCCATCAGTCTTCCAAGCCTTTGTAGACAAGATTTTCAGGGACCTGCACTGGCAGGGTGTAGTGGTGTATATTGATGACATTTTGATATACTCCGCTACACGRGCCGAGCATGTGTCCCTGGTGCGCAGGGTGCTTGGTCGCCTGTTGGAGCATGACCTGTACATCAAGGCTGAGAAATGCCTGTTCTTTCAACAGTCCGTCTCCTTCCTAGGGTATCGCATTTCCACCTCAGGGGTGGAGATGGAGAGTGACCGCATTTCAGCCGTGCGTAATTGGCTGACTCCCACCACGGTAAAGGAGGTGCAGCGGTTCTTAGGGTTTGCCAACTACTACCGGAGGTTTATCCGGGGTTTTGGTCAGGTAGCGGCTCCCATTACCTCACTGCTGAAGGGGGGCCCGGTACCCTCCCAGAACGTGAAGGCAGACGCATTGTCCCGGCTCTATGACATAGAGGAGGGGCCCATGGATCCCACTCCCATACTCCCCGCCTCCTGCCTGGTGGCGCCAGTAGTGTGGGAGCTGGACACGGACATTGAGCAGGCGTTACGTGCAGAGCCCGCTCTCGTCCAGTGTCCCGATGGGCGTCTGTACGTCCCGTCTGCTGTTCGTGACCGGTTGATCTATTGGGCCCACACGTCACCCTCCTCTGGTCATCCTGGGATCGGTCGGACAGTGCGCTGTTTGAGCGGGAGGTACTGGTGGCCTACCTTGGCTAAGGAGGTGAGGGTTTATGTTTCCTCCTGCTCGGGGTGCACTCGGTGTGCGCCCAGTGTAAGGCTAATAGGCACCTGCCCAGAGGTAAGCTACACCCCTTAATCGTTCCACAGCGGCCTTGGTGGATTTTCTGACTGATCTTCCACTCTCACAGGGTAACAKCGCGATCCTGGTTGTTGTGGATCGTTTCTCTAAGTCCTGTCGTCTCCTCCCTCTGCCTGGTCTCCCGACGTCCCTACAGACTGCGGAGGCCTTGTTTACACACGTCTTCCGGCACTACGGGGTGCCTGAGGATATAGTGTCTGATCGGGGTCCCCAGTTCACGTCTAGGGTCTGGAAGACGTTCATGGAACGTCTGGGGGTCTCGATCAGCCTTACTTCAGGGTTTCATCCCGAGAGTAATGGGCAGGTGGAGAGAGTGAACCAGGATGTGGGCAGGTTTATGCGGTCCTATTGCCAGGACCGGCTGGGGGATTGGGCGGCGTTCGTGCCCTGGGCCGAGATGGCACAGAACTCGCTTCGCCACTCCTCCACTAACCTCTCTCCCTTCCAGTGCGTACTGGGGTACCAGCCAGTTCTGGCGCCTTAGCATCAGAGTCAGACCGAGGTTCCTGCGGTGGACGACTGGTGCAGGCGTGCGGAGGAGACATGGGAAGCTGTCCTTGTTCACCTTCAGCAGGCCGTGATGCGCCAAAAGGAGAACGCAGATCGCCACCGCAGTGAGGCCCCGGTGTTTGCACCGGGGTACCGGGTCTGGCTCTCGACCCGAAACCTGCCCCTCCGCCTGCCCTGCTGGAAGCTCGATCCGCGGTTTGTGGGGCCATTTAAAGTCCTGAGGAGAGTGAACAAGGTTTGTTATAGGTTACAGCTTCCACACGATTACCGTATTAACCCCTCGTTCCATGTGTCTCTCCTCCAGGCCAGTGGTGGCTGGCCCGCTCCAGGAGTCTGAGGTGCGGGAGGTTCCTCCGTCCCCTCTAGACATCCGGGGGGGGCACCCGGCGTACTCCGTTCGCTCCATACTGGATTCGAGGCGTCGGGCGAGGGGCCTTCAGTATCTCGTGGAGTGGGAGGGGTACGGTGCGGAGGAGAGGTGCTGGGTTCCGGTCGAGGATGTGTTGGACCCTTCAATGCTGTAGGAGTTCCACCGTCTTCGTCCGGATCGCCCTCCGGGTCGAGGCGCAGGGCGAGGGTACTYCCACGACTTCCGCCGAAGTTGGTCCCTCTCCTTGTTCGGGCGGCGTTCGGCAGTCGAAGTCACCGACCTTCTAGCCATCGCTGATCCGCTTTTCATTTTCCATTGGTTTTGTCTTGTCTTCCATCACACCTGGTTCCAATTCCATCAATTACTTGTTGTGTATTTAACCCTCTGTTCCCCCCATGTCCTTGTCGGTAATTGTTTCTTGTAGTGCTTATGCATGGTATGCTGGTATTTACCGGGGTTTGTTTGACCCATTTATTGTATTGTTCTGTTGACGGGGGTTTATGGATATTAAACGACACCATTGTAAATCAGTTTTCGCTCTCCTGTGCCTGACTTCTCTGCCACCAGTACGCACCTCACTACATCTTGAATAAGTACCTCCAATTATTTTTGTTTTTTCTCTAACCTATTTTGTGCCTCTATAGTACAGTTTCCATGACCATCTAACTGCACTGTTATTTCCTATATTTCCTTTATCAGTCTAATCTCATTTGACCCAAACTGCTTTTGTTTTAATGATGAGTATTGTCACGCCCTGACCTTAGAGAGCCTTTTTATGTCTCTATTTGGTTTGGTCAGGGTGTGATTTGGGGTGGGCATTCTATGTTTTTGTTTTCTATGATTTTGTATTTCTATGTTTTGGCCGGGTATGGTTCTCAATCATGGACAGCTGTCTATCGTTGTCTCTGATTGGGAACCATACTTAGGTAACCCTTTTCCCTCCTTTCAGTGGGGGAAGTTAACTTTGTTTGTGGCACATAGCCCTTAAGCTTCACGGTTGTTTTGTATTGTTTATTGTTTTTGTCGGCATCATTTCTAATAAAAGGAATATGTACGCTTACCACGCTGCGCTTTGGTCCACTTCTTACGACGGCCGTGACAGAACTTCCCACCACCAAGGGATCAAGCAGCGCGGTGAAAGGGACTCCTGGACATGGGAGGAGATCCTGGACGGTAAGGGACCCTGGAGGCAGGCTGGGGAGTATCGCCGTCCAAGGGAGGAACTGGAGGCAGCTAAGGCAGAGCGGCGGCAATATGAGGAGGCAAGTCAGCGAAGCAGGCACACGGGGAGATTGGCGGAGTCAGGTTATAGACCTCAGCCAACTCCCCATGCTTACCGTGGGGAGCATGTGACTGGTCAGGCACCG
>NC_036855.1:32710081-32713103 GCF_002910315.2 Salvelinus sp. IW2-2015
GAAGCAGGCACACGGGGAGATTGGCGGAGTCAGGTTATAGACCTCAGCCAACTCCCCATGCTTACCGTGGGGAGCATGTGACTGGTCAGGCACCGTGTTATGGGGTGATGCGCACGGTGTCTCGAGTGAGKATTCACAGGCCGGTGTGCTCTGTGCCAGCGTCCCGCATTTGCCGGGTGMAAWTGAGCATCCAGCCAGAACGGGTTGTGCCAGCTCTGTGCTCGAGACCTCCAGTGCGCCTCCACGGCCCAGTGTATCCGGTGCCAGTGCCAAGAACCAAGCATCCAGTATGTCTCCCCAGCCTGGTGAGTCCTGTGCCTGCTGCCATGGCACAGAACTCGCTTCGCACTCCTCCACTAACCTCTCTCCCTTCCAGTGCGTACTGGGTACCAGCCAGTTCTGGCGCCTTAGCATCAGAGTCAGACCGAGGTTCCTGCGGGGACGACTGGTGCAGGCGTGGCGAGGAGACATGGGAAGCTGTCCTTGTTCACCTTCAGCAGGCCGTGATGCGCCAAAAGGAGAACGCAGATCGCCACCGCAGTGAGGCCCCGGTGTTTGCACCGGGTACCGGGTCTGGCTCTCGACCCGAAACCTGCCCCTCCGCCTGCCCTGCTGGAAGCTCGATCCGCGGTTTGTGGGGCCATTTAAAGTCCTGAGGAGAGTGAACAAGGTTGTTATAGGTTACAGCTTCCACACGATTACCGTATTAACCCCTCGTTCCATGTGTCTCTCCTCCAGGCCAGTGGTGGCTGGCCCGCTCCAGGAGTCTGAGGTGTGGGAGGTTCCTCCGCCCCCTCTAGACATCCGGGGGGGCACCCGGCGTACTCCGTTCGCTCCATACTGGATTCGAGGCGTCGGGCGAGGGCCTTCAGTATCTCGTGGAGTGGGAGGGGTTACGGTGCGGAGGAGAGGTGCGGGTTCCGGTCGAGGATGTGTTGGACCCTTCAATGCTGTAGGAGTTCCACCGTCTTCGTCCGGATCGCCCTCCGGGTCGAGGCGCAGGGCGAGGGTACTGCCACGACTTCCGCCGAAGTTGGTCCCTCTCCTTGTTCGGGCGGCGTTCGGCAGTCGAAGTCACCGACCTTCTAGCCATCGCTGATCCGCTTTTCATTTTCCATTGGTTTTGTCTTGTCTTCCATCACACCTGGTTCAATTCCATCAATTACTTGTTGTGTATTTAACCCTCTGTTCCCCCCATGTCCTTGTCGGTAATTGTTTCTTGTAGTGCTTATGCTATGGTATGCTGGTATTTACCGGGGTTTGTTTGACCCATTTATTGTATTGTTCTGTTGACGGGGGTTTTATGGATATTAACGACCCATTGTAAATCAGTTTTCGCTCTCCGTGCCTGACTTCTCTGCCACAGTACGCACCTCACTACATCTTGAATAAGTACCTCCAATTATTTTTGTTTTTCTCTAACCTTATTTGTGCCTCTATAGTACAGTTTCCATGACCATCTAACCTGCACTGTTATTTCCTATATTTCCTTTATCAGTCTAATCTTCATTTGACCCAAACTGCTTTTGTTTTAATGATGAGTATGTCACGCCCTGACCTTAGAGAGCCTTTTTATGTCTCTATTTGGTTGGTTCAGGGTGTGATTTGGGTGGGCATTCTATGTTTTTGTTTTCTATGATTTTGTATTTCTATGTTTTGGCCGGTGTATGGTTCTCAATCATGGACAGCTGTCTATCGTTGTCTCTGATTGGGAACCATACTTAGGTAACCCTTTTCCCTCCTTTCAGTGGGGAAGTTAACTTTGTTTTGTGCACATAGCCCTTAAGCTTCACGGTTGTTTTGTATTGTTTATTGTTTTTGTCGGCATCATTTCTAATAAAAGGAATATGTAGCTTACCACGCTGCGCTTTGGTCCACTTCTTACGACGGCCGTGACAGAACTTCCCACCACCAAGGATCAAGCAGCGCGGTGAAAGGGACTCCTGGACATGGGAGGAGATCCTGGACGGTAAGGGACCCTGGAGGCAGGCTGGGGAGTATCGCCGTCCAAGGGGAGACTGGAGGCAGCTAAGGCAGAGCGGCGGCAATATGAGGAGGCAAGTCAGCGAAGCAGGCACACGGGGAGATTGGCGGAGTCAGGTTATAGACCTCAGCCAACTCCCCATGCTTACCGTGGGGAGCATGTGACTGGTCAGGCACCGTGTTATGGGGTGATGCGCACGGTGTCTCGAGTGAGAATTCACAGGCGGTGTGCTCTGTGCCAGCGTCCCGCATTTGCCGGGTGTAAATGAGCATCCAGCCAGAACGGGTTGTGCCAGCTCTGTGCTCGAGACCTCCAGTGCGCCTCCAGCGGCCCAGTGTATCCGGTGCCAGTGCCAAGAACCAAGCATCCAGTATGTCTCCCCAGCCTGGTGAGTCCTGTGCCTGCTGCCAAAACCAGGCCTCCTGTATGTCTCCCCAGCCTGGTGAGCCCTGTGGCAGCTCCACGTACCAGACTGCCCATACGTTTCCTCACTCCAGTGATGATCCATGGCAAGAAGCCTCCAGTGATGATCCATGGCAAGAAGCCTCCAGTGATGATCCATGGCAAGAAGCCTGCAGTGATGATCCAAGGCAAGAAGCTCCAGTGATTATCCATGGCAAGAAGCCTCCAGTGATGATCCATGGCAAGAAAGCCTGCGGTGATGATCCATGGCACGAAGCCTCCAGTATGATCAATGGACGGTAAGGGACCCTGGAGGCAGGCTGGGGAGTATCGCCATCCAAGGGAGGAACTGGAGGCAGCTAAGGCAGAGCGGCGGCGATATGAGGAGGCAAGTCAGTGAAGCAGGCACACGGGGAGATTGGCGGAGTCAGGTTTATAGACCTCAGCCAACTCCCCATGCTTACCGTGGGGAGCATGTGACTGGTCAGCACCGTGTTATGGGTGATGCGCACGGTGTCTCGAGTGAGCATTCACAGGCCGGTGTGCTCTGTGCCAGCGTCCCGCATTTGCCGGGTGGAATTGAGCATCCAGCCAGAACGGGTTGTGCCCAGCTCTTGTGCTCGAGACCTCAGTGCG
>NC_036855.1:32716448-32822605 GCF_002910315.2 Salvelinus sp. IW2-2015
AGTGCGCCTCCACGGCCCAGTGTATCCGGTGCCAGTGCCAAGAACCAAGCATCCAGTATGTCTCCCCAGCCTGGTGAGTCCTGTGCCTGCTGCCAGAACCAGGCCTCCTGTATCTCCCCAGCCTGGTGAGCCCTGTGGCAGCTCCACGTACCAGACTGCCCATACGTCTCCTCACTCCAGTGATGATCCATGGCAAGAAGCCTCCAGTGATGATCCATGGCAAGAAACCTCCAGTGATGATCCATGGCAAGAAGCCTGCAGTGATGATCCATGGCAAGAAGCCTGCAGTGATGATCCATGGCAAGAAGCCTCCAGTGATGATCCATGGCACGAAGCCTCCAGTGATGATCCATGGCACGAAGCCTCCAGTGAGGAGTCAAGGCACGAAGCCTCCCACGACGGCCTACAGTCCGGAGCCTCCAGCAACGTCCCCCCGTCCGGAGCCACCAGCGAGGGTGCCCGGTCCGGGGCCCACAACGACCCACAATGCACATGTAGTGCATTGTGGGTCTCATCCTGTGTATTTGAGGATTTACCTCGCTCTTTTGTTTGGGTTACCTCCCTGTGTTTTTGTATATGTGTTTGTTTTGGGCTTCGTCTCGTTGTAATGATGTGCGCTGAGAGTTGGGAAGCAAGTTCAGGGAGTGAATACATTTAATWAATTAATTAAACAAACACTTAACATAAACAGCGCACCGACATGGAACAGAAACCGATACAATGACGACTGGGGAAGGAACCAAATGGAGTGACAATTATAGGGCAGGTATTTAAGGAGGTGATGGAGTCCAGGTGAGTGTCATAATGCGCAATTACGCGACACGATGGTGACAGGTGTACGCCATGACTGGTGACCTAGAGGCCGGAGAGGGAGCACATGTAACACCCGTGCCTTTTCATGGCATGTTGTATATTTAGGGTGGAGCATTAAAACACCCTATTACGTATTCCTGCGCCTGTCTCCAATCATTTATACAATGTGACAGTCCCATACAATAAGGGGATCTGCTGTACCTTTGTTGTGCAGAAAAAAAGTCAATTATGAATTATTGTGTCTGAGTTAAGGACAAATTATCCAATAGGCTTTGATTACATTTCCAAATTCTGTACATATTCTTTATCCCTTTACACTTGTGTGTATAAGGTAGTAGTTGTGGAATTGTTAGGTTAGATTACTCGTTGGTTATTACTGCATTGTCGGAACTAGAAGCACAAGCATTTCGCTACACTCGCATTAACATCTGCTAACCATGTGTATGTGACWAATAAAATTTGATTTGATTTGATAAGAGTTATATGGAGGCCAATTAGATGGTGGTCCGATCGCATTCGGTCTCTTATTAATACTTTTTTTACTTTTGATGCCAGCAAGAATGAGACCAGGAAGTGATCAATATCTATATTTGTAGAGTGAGTTTCCTGTAAACAATCGATATTATATTCTTTATCTTTTAGCCATGTAAAAATCTATATTTTTTTATGATCTGCTAAGCCATTACAATTGTAACTGGCTATACTTATTTCCCCAGTTACCATAATGATACCCAAGTTTCAATTATACTTACCACAACCAATGTTTGTAAACTTACCATTAAAAAGCACCATGATGTTTAAGTGTCCATATAGCTGTACCATAATATTTGCACTGTTAAGCATACTGTAGCTGCAATTTTGTAAACCTCCAATTGTTCTAATATTCCAACCCCTAAAGCCTCCCCCATATCTAGGTATCGTGTCACTAAGACKATCAGACCATCTCCCTGACTCATGACGCACCCTTGCACCCTAAGGCAAACCCTTGGTCGCCAATTGGCACGGGCCAGAGGGAAATATGGGCAGTCCCATGATAACATAATTCAATACTGCCACCCTTCAATAACACATTCAAAACCCCGTAGGTCTATTGCATATCTATGAGGGTGATTTTAAGAGAACTAACCAAATAATGTGGAAAACAGTCCAAAAAAATAACTGATAACTAATAATAATAGATCATATTAATATAAATAATAACAGCACCATCTTATAGATGCATGCTCAGTTGTACAACTGACTAGGTTGTTTGCAACCCTTTCCCTTCCCTTTCCTTCATATTTAGAAAGTTCTAGCAAGGCTATAAGCATGTCAGCCCAGCCTGCTCAGCTCATTGGATCCAATTGTTCTAAAAACATTTTAAAAATCATTTTGTAGTGAGTTAGCATAGCTACGATCGGACGGGGCCTTCCCTCCGCTCTGCCAGCGAAACGGTGAGCCCTTTGAAAATCAATTTTATCCACCTGTTAGTCCATCATCGTGAGATTACATTTCATGAACACCTTGACTTTTTCCTCCGTTGACTGATAGTTTTCATTTTCATCCTCCTTTATTCCCATTATAACAATATTATTATTCATACTTAAGCACTTTAGATCAAGTAATTCGGCTTTCATTGTTTTATCATCATACCGTAGCCTCTCTGTAGTGTCTTTTAGGGAGTCCATGGTAGTTTTCAATATCTTATTTTCCGCTCGTATTTCGTCCATCATTTTATTACTGTAATCCATTCCTGTTTTTAAGGCCTCAAACTCCCCCAGTAGCCCAGGCAATAGATCCAGCTTTTTAAATTGCTCACTCATGCTTGTAAGCCATGCTCTATCTTCTGGAGACATAGTTATAAAAACATTCCCCTCCAAAGTTACATTTGGAAATTTAGATGGTGGCTTCCCTTCAGTTTCGATCGCAGAGCTCGAGGAAAGGTCTTCTCTTGTTCGCTTCGATGTATCTGATTATTCTTCGAGCATATCAAAATACTGATCAATAAATAGTTGAAGGTTCTCTATATTATCCAGAATGTTCGCAGTTATTCACAGTTATCAGCTAATCCTAAATGTTTATAATTCATGGGACAAGCTGTGCCTACCACGCTGCCTCGTCATCAACCACCTCCCTCTGCCTTTCTCTTTGAAGTAAAGGGGAAAATCGATGGAATAGCATTACTTTTCAACATTCAACAACATAGCATCCCCATCAGTTGAAACTTAAGTTKTGTTTCATAATCCTCGGTCTGAATGTGCTGGCTACAAACAGACATTTGTATATTTCCTCCATGGGGCGGTCCTCCATGTTCTGAAATCGCTATGAATTCTGGATATTGTAGTTTACCTCTTCAGGGTAGGGTCTAGACTTCCTGTCTGACTGACTTGCCCAAAGTAAACTGCCTGTTACTCAGGCCCAGAAGCCAGGGTATGCATATAATTGGTAGCATTGGATAGAAAACACTTTGAAGTTTGTAGAAACGTTAAAATAATGTATGAGACTATAACACAATTGATATGGTAGGAGAAAATCCAAAGAAAAACCAAGCGGAATTTTTGTTGTTGTTGAGCCCATGCCCTTTCAATGGAAAGCTATGGGTCCTATGCAATTCCAGCTCCCAGATTGCAATTTCTATGGGTCCCACTAGATGTCAACAGTCTTTCTTCAAGATTTCAGGCTTGTTTTACATTTACATTTTACATTTAAGTCATTTAGCAGACGCTCTTATCCAGAGCGACTTACAAATTGGAAAGTTCATACATATTCATCCTGGTCCCCCCGTGGGGAATGAACCCACAACCCTGGCGTTGCAAGCGCCATGCTCTACCAACTGAGCCACACGGGACCGTGAGTTCCTTCCTTGTTTCTTCCCAAACAAGGAAGAATTTTGAGTTTTGGTACTGGGAGTCAGAGTTGGAAATCAGTCTGTGCGCGCGTGACGAAAAGGACGCACACTTGCTAATTTTACTTTTCTATTGAACATACTTCTTTTCGTATTAAATATTATTTACATTTTAGGGTACCTGAGTATTAAATAGAAATGTATTTTGACTTGTTTTAACAAAGTTTAGCGGAAGCTTTTTGGATTCCTTTCTCTGCATGTTGAACGAGTGGATTACTCGAGTGGATTACTCAAATCGATTGCGCCAACTAAACTGACTTTTTGGGATWTAAAGAAGGATTTTATCTAACAAAACAACCATGCATGTTGTAGCTGGGACACTTGGGATTGCAAATAAGAGAAAGATTTCAAAAAGTAAGTGAAAATTTTATCGCAATTTGTGATTTTACGAAGCCTGTGCTGGTTGAAAAATATTTTGATTGGGGGCACCGTCCTCAAACAATCGGACAATGCAGTTAGATTAACACGAATGTAAGCTTTTAACCGATATAATACACTTGTATGTACCTAGATGTTTAATATCCATAATTTGTATGATTATTTATTTGAATTGCGCGCAAGTCGGTTAGGACATCTACTTTGTGCATGACACAAGTCATTTTTCCAACAATTGTTTACAGACAGATTATTTCACTTATAATTCACAGTATCACAATTCCAGTGGGTCAGAAGTTTACATACAATAAGTTGACTGTGCCTTTAAACAGCTTGGAAAATTCCAGAAAATTATGTCATGGCTTTAGAAGCTTCTGATAGGCTAATTGACATCATTTGAGTCAATTGGAGGTGTACCTGTGGGTGTATTTCAAGGCCTACCTTCAAACGCAGTGCCTCTTTGCTTGACATCATGGGAAAATCAAAAGAAATCAGCCAGGACCCCAGAAAAAAAATGTGTAGACCTCCACGAGTCTGGTTCATCCCTTGGGAGCAATTTCCAAACGCCTGAAGGTACCACGTTCATCTGTACACCAATAGTACGCAAGTATAAACACCATGGGACCACGCAGCCGTCATACCGCTCAGGAAGGAGACGTGTTCGTTCTCCTAGAGATGAACGTACTTTGGTGCGAAAAGTGCAAATCAATCCCAGAACAACAGCAAAGGACCTTGTGAAGATGCTGGAGAAACAGGTACAAAAGTATCTATATCCACAGTAAAACGAGTCCTATATCAACATAACCTGAAAGGCCGCTCAGCAAGGAAGAAGCCACTGCTCCTAAACCGCCATTAAAAAACAGACTACTGATTGCACTGCACATGAGGACAAAGATTGAACTTTTTGGAGAAATGTCCTCTGGTCTGATGAAACAAAAATAGAACTGTTGGCCATAATAACCATCGTTATGTATGGAGAAAAAAGGGGGGCTTGCAAGCCGAAGAACACCATCCCAACCGTGAAGCACGGGGTGGCAGCATCATGTTGTGGGGGTGCTTTGCTGCAGGAGGGACTGGTGCACTTCACAAAATAGATGGCATCATGAGATGGGACAATTATGTGGATATATTGAAGCAACATCTCAAGACATCAGTCAGGAAGTTAAAGCTTGTCGGAAATGGGTCTTCCAAATAGACAATGACCCAAGCATACTTCCAAAGTTGTGGCAAAATGGCTTAAGGACAACAAAGTCAAGGTATTGGAGTGGCCATCACAAAGCCCTGACCTCAATCCCATAGAACATTTGTGGGCAGAACTGCAAAACATGTGCGAGCAAGGATGCCGACAAAATTTACTCCGTTACACCAGCGCTGTCAGGAGGAATGGGCCAAAGTTCACCCAACTTATTGTGGGAAGCTTGTGGAAGCTACCCAAAACGTTTGACCCAAGTTAAACAATTTAAAGGCAATGCTCCCAAATACTAATGAGTGTATGTAAGCTTCTGACCCACTGTGAATGTGATGAAAGAAATAAAAGCTGAAATGAATCATTCTCTCTACTATTATTCTGACATTTCACATTCTTTAAATAAAGTGGTGATCCTAACTGACCTAAAACAGGGAATATTTACTAGGAGTAAATGTCAGGAATTGTGAAACTGAGTTTAAAATGTATTTGGCTAAGGTATATGTAAACTTCCGACTTCAACTGTGTATATATAAAGTACATACACTACCGTTCAAAAMATATTTTTTTTTGAAAGAACAGCACATTTGTTTCCTATTTAAAATAACATCAAATTGATCAGAAGTACAGTGTAGATATTGTTAGTGTTGTAAATGATTATTGTAGCWGGAAACGGCTGATTTTTTAAATTGAATTTCTATGTAGGCGTACAGAGGCCCATTATCAGCAACCATCATTCCTGTGTTCCAATTGCAGGTTGTGGTAGCTAATCCAAGTTTATCATTTTAAAAGGCTAATTGATAATTAGAAAACCCTTTTGCAATTATGTTAGCACCGCTGAAAAATGTTGTTCAAATCAAAGAAGCAATACAACTGGCCTTCTTTAGACTAGTTGAGTGTCTGGAGCATTAGCATTTGTGGGTTCGATTACAGGCTCAAAATGGCCAGAAACAAAGGACTTTCTTCAGAAACTCGTCAGTCTATTCTTGTTCTGAGAAATGAAGGCTATTCCATGCGACAATTTTTCAAGAAACTGAAGATCTCGTACAACGCTGTATACTTCTCCCTTCACATAACAGCGCAAACTGGCTCTAACCAGAATAGAAAGAGAAGTGGGAGGCTCCAGTGCACAACTGAGCAAGAGGACAAYTACATTAGAGTGTCTAGTTTGAGAAACAGACGCCTCACAATTCCTCAACTGGCAGCTTCATTAAATAGTACCCACAAACACCAGTCTTAACGTCAACAGTGAAGAGGCGACTCCGGAATGCTGGTCTTCTAGGCAGAGTTGCAAAGAAAAAGCCATATCTCCGACTGGCCAATAAAAATAAAAGATTAAGATGTGCAAAATAACACAGACACTGGACAGAGGAACTCTGACTAGAAGGCAGTGGTAATGTACTGTAACTGGCAGTAGAAAAGACAGTAGAAAAGTGCCCTCTACCGCTAAGACGTTTTTCCTGGATAACTATCAATTTCAGATTTTTATCATTTCCAAAATTGTACCAGTTAGGCTGTTTTGGTGGAGTAGTTTACAGCAGCATTCATTCTGGTGCCAAGGCGATTCAGTCAACAAAAATGACAGCTCTGTGTCATTATGACACATTTCTATTGAGGCTTAAATGAGCTATCAACTCATCTTCCAAGGTTAAACTCCTCTGGAAACATAGCATCCTCCATCTAAAGTTTGGTTGTCCTTTCTGGAAATAAAGAATAATACGAATTCTAACCATCCGAATGTCTGAAGTACCAATCCTCTATTCAACATGGATCTGTACATGTATTAATATACTGTAATGTGATATTTAATAGAATTTTGTGTATAACACTGTATGTGCTCTATCGGGCCAAAGTTGTCCTGTTATTAGTCCTCTTTCATGTTTTGGTATTTACTTATTGGAAGAGATTGGGGGGCTATGGAGGGATTATGTGTATTTACGCTCCAAGATGTTTGTCAGCCTTGGGATGGGAGTGATGTGTGTATGTATGTGTGTTGTGTGTGTGTGTGTGTGTGTGTTGTGTGTGTGTGGTGTGTGTGTGTGTGTGTGGTGTGTGTGTGTGTGGTGTGTTGTGTGTGTTGATAATGTGTGTGTGTGTGTGTGTGTGTGTGTGTGTGTGTGTGTGTGTGTGTGTGTGTGTGTGTGTGTGTGTAATCACCAGATAGTACATTCCCAGATGCCCATCCTGAGGGGAGGTAAAAAAAGAAAAGCACAGGACTTTGATGGGATTAGAGAGAGACTAAAACACAGGAAGAAAAATGTAGAGGGTTCATTTTCTTCACTGTTAGTGTTCGTTAGACAGAAACTCCAGCACTTCTTTATGCACACGTAAGTTTGTTGACAGAGGAAAATGCATCTTTGGAAGCTAATTAGCTTTTCATTGCAAGCTCACACATTGCAGACTCACAGACTGCCTCCTGTCTCTGTTAGCTTAAGAGCTAACAGAAAAATATAGAGAATTGGGCTCCTGAGTGGCGCAGTAGTCTAAGACACTGAATTTCAGTGCTAGAGGAAACACTACAGACCCTGGTTTGATTCCAGGCTGTATCACAACCGGKCGTGATTGGGAGCCCCATAGGGTGGCGTACAATTGGCCCAGCGTCGTCCGGGTTTGGCTGTCATTGTAAATAAGAATTTGTTCTTAACTGACTTGCCTAGTTAAATTAAAAAAATTAAAATAGCTCGAGGGGATTCTACTATGAGTTTATTCATAGTTTATTTACCCTAAAGATATTATGTTGGAGAGTATATAACAGTGATTGTTAAAGAAAAAGGGAATACAAGAAATACTCTGCCATGAGGTGCCAAAACATGCTGGCAGAGGCTTTCATTTTCCTTATTCCCTATTAAGGTCTTGGTCAAACGTGGTACACTAAATATGGAATAGGGTGCCATTTGGTACGCACAGACCCTCCSCTCTGTCAGCTTGTCCATCCTTGGCCAATCCACAAACAAACACTTAAAAGGGACTAAAAGGGACAATGGTGGTGGTGGTGAGGAGTGAATGCTGTGTTTGGGTTCCAGCTTCCTGTCCCCCAACTGTCTCTCATGGTTGATCTGAATCCCCCCCCAGCTGTGGTGACCACTGGGCTGCAGTTATCAAGGCTCTCTGATGTCTCTCTCAGTTCGGACTACAAAGAGAGCACACATCCTTTTGAGCATACCACCCCTCTGTAATATTTAAATTAGTTGTGTGTTGTACATGATAATTAATATGATTCACACACACTGCATGCGACGGTCCAAGCACATATCCAAGCTGCAGGCTAAGGTTAAATTGAGACTTGGTTTCCTCTTATCGTAATGGCTCGTCTTTCACCCCAGCTGCCGAACTAACCCTGATTCAGATGACCATCCTACCCATGCTAGATTACGCAGAGGTAATTTATAGATCGGCAGGGAAGGGTGCTCTCGAGCAGCTAGAGGTTCTTTACCATTTGGCAATCAGATTTGCCACCAATGCTCCTTATAGGACACATCACTGCACTTTATACTCCTCTGTAAACTGACCATCTTCAAGACCCACTGGTTAATACTTATTCATAAAGCCCTCTTTGGCCTCACTCTATGGGGCCAATTTCACGCCATATGTATTGAATTTAAAATCAAATAAATCGTACACATGAAAAATAAAGTTGAAAATGTAAACATTATATTTTCGAGGAAGGTTGAAATTATGGATGTTGAAATCAAAAACCAAACAATTGAAAGCAAAATGTATAGAATTGTAAACAAAAATAATGACATCAAACGCAAAACCCCAAAACTTGCAAGCAAATAATGTTAAAGTGAGAGCAAAACTCTATGGCAAACAACACCAAAAATATATTTAAAAACGAATTCAAAAACTGTCCCAACAGCCAATCCTATTGAATCCATTTTGCCTAAGCTCTGGCTTGCATTTACTACATTTTGGTTACACTACTTGTATGTTTGCTTTCGAGGTCTGTTTCTCTGCCAGTTTTTTCGATTGCGAGTTTTGGCTTTTCTATTTTTTTTGGTAGACAATGAGTCTCCATTGATCCARTAGTTTTGGAGTGACGGTTCATTTTAACCGAATTAATAAACATGATAGACAGGCTTTTTTTTCTATTGGCTTCTTAACCAGACGGTCTGACGTTACCACTACGCACCAAATCTTTTCCCTTGGGCCGCATGTACTAACCATGGCGAAACAGTTACCAACAGCTGCGCCGAACTTTGGGCAACAGGTCATTCATATGTTTACCTAAGTAGTTACATGGTTTGTCAATAAATGTATTAGATAGACACGCTTCTAAAATCAGTACATTATTGACCTGTGAGTGACCATTTTGAAGGGGTGGGTATAATTTGTGGAACGTTCCAAAAGGAATCTGTTACAAAAACTTCGTAAAGTACAAGGTTGCCAACAAACAATGCATATAGAGTTGCATGATCAATTCACCTAGTTAACTAGCTGTCGAAAAGGCATCAACTCACCACATAACTTATTCTTAATGTTTGTCCATAGGCTACCAGAGTGAGGGCAGACATTTTTCGGAATAAACGTGGTGAGTGAAAACCATAATGAAATAGCCCACTCCCTACCCGGTATCTTATTCTGCCGCTATACAACTTTGTATGCATTGTTTGTTGGCAACCTTGTTTTTTACGAAGTTTTTGGAACAGATTCCTGTTGGAACGTTCCACAAATTATACCCACCCATTTTGAAGTACGTTAGCTTAGTTGGCTGGCTTTGGTGTCAGACTAGCTAGCCAAATGGAAATGGAATGAATCGCAAGACTGCATGCCTGTAACYTTACAGCAAGCCGTAGTGAAAGGTTTGTCCATATGTGAGTGCGTGAGCGTGCGAGGGGAGAGTGAAATAAAACAGCAGCAACAGGAAATAGCTACTCCCATAATACTACCTGAAGTCTAGACAGACCCAATCTTGCCTGATACCAGCTGGTTGACATAATTACAATTTTCATATGTCCTCACAGGCGATGGGGAGGCACATTATGGAGAGGCTCCTGTACTGATTGCAGCAGGCCATGCAACGCATTCCTCAGGATCCTCTTTCCCTCAAACATGTGGACACCAACCACACGTTGATCAGGTAAGCTAAGACCCCCCTCAGCTCAGGGGTACACGCTTAGTCATATAACTCATAGCCCATACAATGCTGCCTCTGTTACATTTCACCACTAGATGGCTGATTTGGCAAGTATACAAAACTGTCCAAAACGGTTTTTCAACAGATATTGCGTTGAAATATTTMATGGCATAGACAGCTTCTCAAGAAAGGTGAATGATTTATCTCCCATGGTATTTCAAGTTGGTTATGTTTGTCTGACTCAATGTGGATAATCCAAAGCTTTCTATTCAACATGGGTTTAAATTCTACAACAGCCCAGCMGTATTTGTATACATGTTATTGTCTTGTATTACACAATCAGTTTCATAATGATATCCTATACAGTAGATCCTGTACTTCAGTGCAGCAACCAACCACAAAGCACCAACTGCCCATTGATCCTTTCTGSAGTCTGTAGAGATGCATGGCTTTCCATTAGGGTAACAGCATCATTCCCTCAGTAGTGCTGTGTGAAGTCAGGCATTTGTTTTATATATGGACACCGTTGCTGCTATGTACACCACCTTTCAAAAGTTCGGGGTCACTTAGAAATGGCCTTGTTTTTGAAAGAACAGCACATTTTTTGTCCATCAAAATAACATCAACTTGATCAGAAATACAGTGTAGACATTGTTAATGTTGTAAATGGAAACAGCTGGAAACAGCAGATTTTTAAAATGGAATATCTACAGTTGAAGTCGTAAGTTTACATACACCTTAGCCAAATACGTTTAAACTCAGTTTTTCACAATTCCTGACATTTTAATCCAAGTAAAAATTCCCTGTCTTAGGTCAGTTAGGATCACCACTTTATTTTAAGAATGTGAAATGTCAGAATAATAGTAGAGAGAATGATTTATTTCAGCTTTTATTTCTTTCATCACATTCCCAGTGGGTCAGAAGTTTACATACACTCAATTAGTATTTGGTAGAATTGCCTTTAAATTGCTTAACTTGGATCGTTTCGGGTAGCCTTCCACAAGCTTCCCACAATAAGTTGGGTGAATTTTGGCCTATTCCTCCTGACTGAGCTAGTGTCAGGTTTGTAGGCCTCCTTGCTCGCATACGCTTTTTCAGTTCTGCCCACAAATTTTCTATGGGATTGAGGTCAGGGCTTTGTGATGGCCACTCCAATACATTGACTTTGTTGTCCTTAAGCCATTTTGCCACAACTTTGGAAGTATGCTTGTGGTCCTTGTCCATTTGGAAGACCCATTTACGACCAAGCTTTAAATTCCTGACTGATGTCGTGAGATGTTGCTTCAACATACCCACATAATTATCATTCCTCATGATGCCATCTATTTTGTGAAGTGCACCAGTCCCTCCTGCAGCAAAGCACCCCCACAACATGATGCTGCCCCCCCCCCCCCATGCTTCACGGTAGGGATGGTGTTTTTCAGTTTGCAAGCCTCCCCCTTTTTCCTCCAAACATAACGATGGTCATTATGGCCAACAGTTCTATTTTTGTTTCAGCCCAGAGGACATCTCTTCAAAAAGTACGATCTTTGTCCCCATGTGCAGTTGCAAGCCGTAGTCTGGCTTTTTTATGCTGGATTTGGAGCAGTGGCTTCTTCCTTGCTGAGCGGCCTTTCAGGTTATGTTGATATAGGACTCGTTTTACTGTGGATATAGATACTTTTGAACCTGTTTTCACCAGCATCTTCACAAGGTTCTTTGCTGTTAATCTGGGAATGATTTGCACTTTTCGCACCAAAGTACGCTCATCTCTAGGAGACAGAACGCGTCTCCTTCCTGAGCAGTATGACGGCTGCGTGGTCCCATGGTGTTTATACTTGCGTACTATTGTTTGTACAGATGAACGTGGTACCTTCAGGCGTTTGGAAATTGCTCCCAAGGATGAACCAGGTCTTGGCTGATTTCTTTTGATTTTCCCATGATGTCAAGCAAAGAGGCACTGAGTTTGAAGGTAGGCCTTGAAATACATCCACAGGTACACCTCCAATTGACTCAAATGATGTCAATTAGCCAATCTGAAGCTTCTAAAGCCATGACATAATTTTCTGGAATTTTCCAAGCTGTTTAAAGGCACAGTCAACTTAGTATATGTAAACTTCTGACCCACTGGAATTGTGATACAGTGAAATAATCTATCTGTAAACAATTGTTGGAAAAATTACTTGTGTCATGCACAAAGTAGATGTCCTAACCGACTTGCCAAAACTACAGTTTGTTAACAAGACATTTGTGGAGTGGTTGAAAAACAAGTTTTAATGACTCCAACCGAAGTTTATGTAACTGAGGCGTACAGAAACCCATTATCAGCAAACATCACTCCTGTGTTCCAATGGCACGTTGTGATCATTAGAAAACCCTTTTGCAATTATGTTAGCACAGCTGAAAACTGTTGTTCTGATTAAAGAAATAATAAAACTGGCCTTTAGACTAGTTGAGTATCTGGAGCATCAGCATTTGTGGGTTCGATTACAGTCTCAAAATGGCCAGAAACAAAGAGCTTTCTTCTGAAACTCGTAAGTGTATGCTTGTTCTGAGAAATGAAGGCTATTCCATGTGAGAAACTGCCAAGAAACTAAAGATCTCGTACAACGCTGTGCACTACTCCCTTCACAGAACAGCGCAAACTGGCACTAACTAGAATAGAAAGAGGAGTGGGAGGCCTCGGTGCACAACTGAGCAAGAGGACAAGTACATTAGAGTGTCTAGTTTGAGAAACAGACATCTCACAAGTCCTCAACTGGCAGCTTCATTAAATAGTACCCGCAAAACACCAGTCTCAACATCAACAGTGAAGAGTCGACTCCGGGATGCTGGCCTTCTAGGCAGAGTTCCTTTGTCCAGTGTCTGTGTTCTTTTTGCCCAWCTTAATATTTTCTTTTTATTGGCCAGTTTGAGATATGGCTTTTTCTTTGCAATGCTACCTAGAAGGCTCATTTACATAAGTATTCAGACCCTTTACTCAGTATTTTTTTGAATCACCTTTGGCAGCGATTACAGCCTCGAGTCTTCTTGGGTATGACGCTACAAGCTTGGCACACCTGTATTTGGGGAGTTTCTCCCATTCTTCTCTGCAGGTCCTCTCAAGCTCTGTCAGGTTGGATGGGGAGCGTCGATGCACAGCTATTTTCAGGTCTCTCCAGAGATTTTAGATCGGGTTCAAGTCTATGCTCTGGCTGGGCCATGCAAGGACATTCAGAGACTTGTCCTGTAGTCACTCCTGCGTTGTCTTTGCTGTGTGCATAGGGTTGTTGTCCTGTTGGAAGGTAAACAATTGCCCCAGTCTAACCTTCATCAAGGTTCTCGCTGTACTTTGCTCTGTTCATCTTTCCTTCGATCCTGACTAGTCTCCAAGTCCGTGCCGCTTAAAAACATCCTCACAGCATGATGCTTCATCGTAGGGATGATGCCAGGTTTTTTCCAGATGTGATGTTTGGCATTCAGGCCAAATAGTTCAATCTTGGTTTCATCAGACCAGAGAATCTAGTTCTCATGGTCTGAGAGTCCTTTAGGTGCCTATTGGCAAACTCCAAGCGGGCTGTCATGTGCATTTTACTGAGGAGTGGCTTCCATCTGGCCACTCTACCATAAAGGCCTGATTAGTGGAGTGCTGCAGAGATGGTTGTCCTTCTGGATGATTCTCCCATCTCCACGGAGGAACTCTGGAGCTCAGTCAGTGACTATCTGGTTCTTGGTCACCTCCCTGACCAAGGCCCTTCTCACCCGATTGCTCAGTTTGGCAGTACAGCCAGCTCTAGGAAGAGTCTTGGTGGTTCCAAACTTCTTCCATTTAAGAATGATGGAGGACACTGTGTTTTTGGGGACCTTCAATGCTGCAGAAATCTTTTCAGATCTGTACCTTGACACAATCCTGTCTCGGAGCTCTACGGACAATTCCTTCGACCTCATAGCTTGGTTTTTCCTCTGACATGCACTGTCAACTGTTGGACCTGATATAGACAGGTGTGTGCCTTTCCAAATCATGTCCAATCAATTGAATTTACCACAGGTGGACTCCAATCAAGTTGTAGAAACAGGATTCACCTAAGCTCAATTTCGAGTCTCATAGCAAAGGGTCTGAATACTTATGTAAATATGGTATTTCTGTTTCTTATTTTTTATAATTTAGCAGAGATTTCTGAAAACCTGTTCGCTTTGTCATTATGGGGTATTCGGTGTACATTTTAGAACAAGGCTGTATTGTAACAAAATGTGAAAAAGTCAAGGGTTCTGAATACTTTCCAAATGCACTGTATGTATGTTTTGTTGTTTTGTTGACAACATGACCGACATGTCATTGGCCATAGACCGATGCCCCCCACCCCCCCAAAAGGCATTTAATACAGGAGTGCACCACCTATTTTCCACTAGTTGTGTGACAATACAACTCTCCTTCTGCGGCCTCCAACTGCTCTTAAATGCAAGTTAAACTAAATGCATGCTCTTCAACCGATTGCTGCCCACACCTGCCCGCCCGCCCGCCCAGCATCACTACTCTGGACGGTTCTGACTTAGAATATGTGGAGAACTACAAATACCTAGGTGTCTGGTTAGACTGTAAACTCTCCTTCCAGACTCACATTAAGAATCTCCAATCCAAAATAAAATCTAGAATCGGCTTCCTATTTCGCAAGAAAGCATCCTTCACTCATGCTGCCAAACATACCCTCGTAAAACTGACCATCTTACCGATCCTCGACTTCGGCGATGTCATTTGCAAAATAGCCTCCAACACTACTCAACAAATTGGATGCAGTCTATCACAATGCTATCCGTTTTGTCATCAAAGCCCCATATACTACCCACCACTGCAACCTGTACGCTCTCGTTGGCTGACCCTCACGTCATACTCGTTGCCAAACCCACTGGCTTCAGGTCATCTACAAGTCTCTGATAGGTAAGGCCCTGAATTATCTCAGCTCACTGGTCACCATAGCAGCACCCACCCGTAGCACGCGCTCCAGCAGGTATATCTCTCTAGTCACCCCCAAAGCCAATTCCTCCTTTGGCCACCTTTCCTTCCAGTTCTCTGCTGCAAATGACTGTAATGAATTGCAAAAATCACTGAAGCTGGAGACTCATATCTCCCTCACTAGCTTTAAGCACCAGCTGTCTGAGCAGCTCACAGATCACTGCACCTGTACATAGCCCATCTGTAGCATAGCCCATCTTATTTATTTATTTATCTTGCTCCTTTGCACCCCTGTATCTTTACTTGCACATTCATCTTCTGCACATCAATCACTCTAGTGTCTAATTGGTATATTATAATTACCTCGCCACCATGGCCTATTTATTGTATATCTTCAACTGTATTATTGACTGTACGTTTTGTTTATTCCATGTGTAACCCTGTGTTGTTGTATGTGTCAAACTGCTTTGCTTTATTCTTGGCCAGGTCGCAGTTGTAAATGAGAACTTGTTCTCAACTTGCCTACCTGGCTAAATAAAGGTTAAATATATATTTTTAAAACAATCACTTAACACCAGAAGAAGGAAACTGAAAACCTGACTAGTCTCATCCAATGTGTACGTCCATTGCGCATTCACACTGTGGAATGCTCCACCTGATGTGATGGTTTGTATCATGATGGTTTTAAAATCTCTTAAGAGGTCAGGTGTGCTGTGGGGAATGTGATTGTGTTTGAGCATGCACTGACTGTAGGGTAGCATTAGGGTGTGCGTGCGCTGGCATTCGGACTCGGCACTCATGGTCAAATTTGAAGAACATTTTAAAGGCCTGCTGTTCAGACAACAGTAGTGGCTTGTGCCCCTGACCTATCAGCCATTGCATAACTTTCGGGACAGTGGGAACTGAGTCTGGATGGCTGTACTTCTTGTCCATCTTCTTCCTCTCCTTATTGTTCACTGCTGCTGCCTTTTCCTCCATTACATCTGAAACACACCATTACTGGTGTGTGTTTGTGATAGTGACAATGTGAAAACAATACTGTGTTTATAGTATGTTCTATGGCTTTTGAAAGCAAAGTGAGCCAAAAAAAACAAAACTACTTGGACTATGAGTGAGTAATCCAATCGATTTGACCGTTAAACTGGAAATCAGCAACTGAACACATTATCTCCCCAACCCTGTTGGTTTATGATCATTCATGTTGACAATTTCAACAACAAAATACAAGGCCGAGGCTCACCTGCAGTTTCCACATCTTGAACAAAGTCCTGAAAGTAGTTTATTATCTGACTCTCTATGGCAGCCCTGGAGGTTCATTTCAGGAGCGATGAGGCTGACTACGTAGCCAGCATCTGGCTGAAAAAGGATAAATTACATTTAGAAATAAATCTGACACACTCATACAACATAACTAGTAATAAAACAAATTCACTAACTGTGCAATCTTCTCCAGGGAGAAAGATACTTTTGCAGATATTTGACTGCTTCTGAAGGATGCTCAGGAAGCCGTACAACTTATTTAGAAGGTATACACTGAAAATAATAGGTTTCCAGGCCTTTGTAGTCTTGCCTGATTCTGGAAGAAGGGTTTATTCTTCTTTTTCCAGAGGCAGCCTGCCTCCGGAAGGGGTTTGGAAAGGACCTGCAAGTAGAAGGGAGAAAATTCACATTGATAAGTCTACGTTTGAGTTTATTTCATCTCAAAATTGTAATGAGAAACAACGTAGGTTTGTGGAAAAGAGGTATGCGAGAGTTTCAAGTGTGCATCACTATGTACCAGAGAGCATGTCTATTCCTCTTTTTGTGACTGCAAATGTGTAAAGTACCAAACTTAAGAACTTCTAACTTTGGATGCATAACAGTTTCTGTGTCAAATCAAATCAAATCAAATCAAATTTTATTAGTCACATACACATGGTTAGCAGATGTTAATGCGAGTGTAGCGAAATGCTTGTGCTTCTAGTTCCGACAATGCAGTAATAACCAACAGTAATCTAACCTAACAATTCCACACTACTACCTTACACACACACACAAGTGTGAAGGGATAAAGAATATGTACATAAAGATATATGAATGAGTGGTGGTACAGAACGGCATGGCAGATGCAGTAGATGGTATGGAGTACGGTATATAGTATGAGATGAGTACTGTAGGGTATGTAAACATAAAGTGGCATAGTTTAAAGTGGCTAGTGGTACATGTATTGCATAAAGATGGCAAGATGCAGTAGATGATATAGAGTACAGTATATACATATGAGATGGGTAATGTAGGGTATGTAAACATTGTATTAAGTGGCATTGCTTAAAGTGGCTAGTGGTACATTTTTACATAATTTCCATCAATTCCCATTTTTAAAGTGGCTGGAGTTGAGTCAGTATGTTGGCGCGGCCGCTAAATGTTAGTGGTGGCTGTTTAACAGTCTGATGGCCTTGAGATAGAGCTGTTTTTCAGTCTCTCGGTCCCTGCTTTGATGCACCTGTACTGACTCGCCTTCTGGATGATAGCGGGGTGAACAGGCAGTGGCTTGGGTGGTTGTTGTCCTTGATGATCTTTATGGCCTTCCTGTGACATCGGGTGGTGTAGGTGTCCTGAGGGAAGTTAGTTTGCCCCTGGTGATGCGTTCTGCAGACCTCACTACCCTCTGGAGAGCCTTACGGTTGTGGGCGGAGCAGTTGCCGTACAGGCGGTGATACAGCCCGACAGGATGCTCTCGATTGTGCATCTGTAGAAGTTTGTGAGTGCTTTTGGTGACAAGCCGAATTTCTTCAGCCTCCTGAGGTTGAAGAGGCGCTGCTGCGCCTTCTTCACAAGGCTGTCTGTGTGGGTGGACCAATCAGTTTGTCCGTGATGTGTACACCGAGGAACTTAAAACTTTCCACCTTCTCCACTACTGACCCGTCGATGTGGATAGGGGGTGCTCCCTCTGCTGTTTCCTGAAGTCCACAATCATCTCCTTTGTTTTGTTGACGTTGAGTATGAGGTTATTTTCCTGACACCACACTCCGAGGGCCCTCACCTCCTCCCTGTAGGCCGTCTCGTCATTGTTGGTGACAAGCCTACCACTGTAGTGTCATCCGCAAACTTGATGATTGAGTTGGAGGCGTGCATGGCCACGCAGTCGTGGGTGAACAGGGAGTACAGGAGAGGGCTCAGAACGCACCCTTGTGGGGCCCCAGTGTTGAGGATCAGCGGGGTGGAGATTGTTGTTACCTACCCTCACCACCTGGGGGCGGCCCGTCAGGAAGTCCAGGACCCAGTTGCACAGGGCGGGGTCGAGACCCAGGGTCTCGAGCTTGATGACGAGTTTGGAGGGTACTATGGTGTTAAATGCTGAGCTGTAATCGATGAACAGCATTCTCACATGGGTATTCCTCTTGTCCAGATGGGTTAGGGCAGTGTGCAGTGTGGTTGCGATTGCGTCGTCTGTGGACCTATTGGGTCGGTAGCAAATTGGAGTGGGTCTAGGGTGTCCGGTAGGGTGGAGGTGATATGGTCCTTGACTAGTCTCTCAAAGCACTTCATGATGACGGAAGTGAGTGCTACGGGGCGGTAGTCGTTTAGCTCAGTTACCTTAGCTTTCTTGGGAACAGGAACAATGGTGGCCCTCTTGAAGCATGTGGGAACAGCAGACTGGGATAAGGATTGATTGAATATGTCCGTAAACACACCAGCCAGCTGGTCTGCGCATGCTCTGAGGACGCGGCTGGAATGCCGTCTGGGCCTGCAGCCTTGCGAGGGTTAACACGTTTAAATGTTTTACTCACCTCGGCTGCAGTGAAGGAGAGCCCGCAGGTTTTGGTAGGGGGCGTGTCAGTGGCACTGTATTGTCCTCAAAGCGGGCAAAAAAGTTGTTTAGCCTGTCTGGAGCAAGACATCCTGGTCCTCGACGGGCTGGTTTTCTTTTTGTAATCCGTGATTGACTGTAGACCTGCCACATACCTCTTGTGTCTGAGCTGTTGAATTTCGACTCGATTTTGTCTCTGTACTGAGACTTAGCCTGTTTGATTGCCTTGCGGAGAGAATAGCTACACTGTTTGTATTCGGTCATGCTTCCGGTCACCTTGCCCTGGTTAAAGCAGTGGTTCGCGCTTTCAGTTTCACGCGAATGCTGCCGTCAATCCACGGTTTCTGGTTTGGGAATGTTTTTTATCGTTGCTGTGGGTACGACATCGTCAATGCACATCCTAATTGAACTCGCTCACCGAATCAGCATATTCGTCAATATTGTTGTTGGACGCGATGCGGAACATATTCCAATCCGCGTGATCGAAGCAGTCTTGAAGCGTGGATTCAGATTGGTCGGACCAGCGTTGAACAGACCTGAGCGCGGGAGCTTGTTGTTTGAGTTTCTGTTTGTAGGCAGGAATCAACAAAATGGAGTCGTGGTCAGCTTTTCCGAAAGGGGGGCGGGGGAGGGCCTTATAAGCGTCGCGGAAATTAGTATAACAATGGTCTAGTGTTTTTCCAGCCCTGGTAGCACAATCGATATGCTGATAGAATTTAGGGAGTTTTGTTTTTAGATTAGCCTTGTTAAATCCCCAGCTACGATGAATGCAGCCTCAGGGTGTGTGGTTTCCAGTTTACAAAGAGTCAGATAAAGTTCGTTCAGGGCCATCGATGTGTCTGCTTGGGGGGGAATGTATACGGCTGTGATTATGATTGACGAGAATTCCCTTGGTAGATAATGCGGTCGACATTTGATTGTGAGGAGTTCTAGATCAGGTGAACAGAACGACTTGAGTTCTTGTGTGTTGTTATGATGATCACACCACTTCTCGTTAATCATAAGGCATACCCCCGCCCCTCTTCTTACGGAAAGATGTTTGTTTCTGTCGGCGCGATGCATGAAGAAACCAGCTGGCTGCACCGACTCCGTTAGCGTCCCTTGAGTTAGCCATGTTTCCGTGAAGCAGAGCACGTTGCAATCCCTGATGTTCTTCTGGAATGCTACCCGTGCTCGGATTTCATCAACCTTATTGTCAAGAGACTGGACATTGGCGAGTAGTATGCTAGGGAGTGGAGCGCGATGTGCCCGTCTCCGAAGCCTGACCACGAGACCGCCACGTTTTCCCCTTTTTCGGCGTCGCACAGGGTCGCCGGCTGGGATCAGATCCATTGTATTGTGTGGAAGGCAAAACACTGGATCCGTTTCGGGAAAGTCATATTCCGTGTAGGAACGATGATGAGTTGACGTTAATCGTATATTCAGTAGTTCCTCCGACTGTATGTAATGAAACCTAAATTACCCGGGGTACCGATGTAAGAAATAACACGTAAAAAACAAAATACTGCATATTTTCCAAGGAACACGAAGCGAGGCGGCCATCTCTTTTCGGCGCCGAAGTAAGTAATGTGTGTGTGTGTGTGTGTGTGTGTGTGTGTGTGTGTGTGTGTGTGTGTGTGTGTGTGTGTGTGTGGTGTGTGTGGTGTGTGTGTGTGTGTTGGTGTGTGTGTGTGTGTGTGGGTCAGCAAGAGAGAGGTATGATAATGGGAAAAGTAATAAATAATTTCAGATTATTGGCTGAATTGATACATCGTCAAAACAGTGGTTACACCCTATGATGGTTGGGTATAGACAAGCTAAATTACATTTCCTGTATTCTGGGATCATTGATATGCACCTGGCCATCTCCTGGTTACTGGAGGAATGCACCGGTTTCTGGTCTGTCCCTGCACCTCAGTCTGCTGATGATGCCCCTGACCATGAAACTGATGAACCTGAGCTTGCAGATGCGGTGGCACTGGACTTTGACCCTGATTTATAGTCTGGTCAGCACAGAGATTGTCACGGCAGTTTGTAGAGCGGACCACAGGCGCAGCGAATGTTGAGTTCCACATAATTTATTAAAATGAGAAACTTAGCAAAAAACAACAAAATAAGAAACAAAACAACAAACTGTGACAACAGAGGTGCTACATACACTAACTCAAAATACAAAATTCAATATCCCACAAACACAGGTGGGAACAAACACTACTTAAATATGATCCCCAATTAGAGACAACGATTACCAGCTGCCTCTAATTGGAATCATACAAATCACCAACATAGAAAATTAAACCTAGAACTCCACATAGAAATAATAAACTAGAACACCCCCCAGTCACGCCCTGACCTACTCCACCATAGAAAATAAAGGCTCTCTATGGTCAGAACGTGACAGAGATGAGGCTGTGTGCAGCCGAAACCACCTCTGAATACCCTCTCTGCTGAACAGAAAGTGAACATCAGCTGGATATAGGGACAAGGGAAAAGCATTAACCGACTTGACCAAATTTGAATATCTCTAGCTTAATTAGCCAGCTAGTCCAGAAAATGTTGGTAATTCAGATACAATCAGATATGTATGACTAGTTTGAATGTATGCTTTCCGTAAACCAAGTAGCTGTCCATTAAGGGCGAATGTGATTTCAATCTCATGATGTACAAAACCGGTCAAAAGTTTTAAAACACTTACTCATATAATGGTTTTTCTTCATTTTTTTACTATTTTCTACATTGTAGAATAATAGTGAAGACATCGAAACTATGAAATAACACATATGTAATCATGTAGTAACCATACAAGTGTTAAACAAATCTAAATACATTTTATAGAGATTCTTCAAATAGCCACCCTTTGCCTTGCTGACAGCTTTGCACACTCTTGGCATTCTCTCAACCAGCTTCATGAGGTAGTCACCTGGAATGCATTTCAATTAAAAGGTTTGCCTTGTTAAAAGTAAATTTGTGGAATTTCTTTCCTTCTTAATGCGTTTGAGGCAATCAGTTGTGTTGTGACAAGGAAGCGGGGTTATACAGAAGATGGCACTATTTGATAAAAGGTGGGGGGTATACAGAAGATAGCCCTATTTGGTAAAAGACTAAGTCCATATTATGGCATGAACAGCTCAAATAAGCAAAGAGAAAGGACAGTCCATCATTACTTTAAGACATGAAGGTCAGTCAATACGGACCGCCACAGGAATGGAAGACCCAGAGTTACCTATGCTGCAGAGGATAAGTTCATTAGAGTTACCAGCCTCAGAAATTGCAGCCCAAATAAATGCTTCACAGAGTTCAAGTAACAGACACATCTCAACATCAACTGTTCAGTAGAGTTGATGTTCGCCCTCTACTGTAAGTCGCTCTGGATAAGAGCGTCTGCTCTTGGCCGGTAGGGATATCCTTGTCTCAGTATGTAAAAAATGTAATAAAATGTATGCACTCTACTGTAAGTCGCTCTGGATAAGAGCGTCTGCTAAATGACTAAAATGTAAAAAAAAAAAAAAATGTAGAGACTGTGTGAATCAGACCTTCATGGTCGAATTGCTGCAATGAAACCACTACTAAAGGACATCAATAAGAAGAAGAAACTTGCTTGGGCCAAGAAACACGAGCAATGGACATCAGACTGGTGGAAATTTGTCCTTTGGTCCTTTGGATTTTTGGTTCCAAACGCCGTGTCTTTGTGAGACGCGATGTGGGTTAACGGATGTTCTCCGCATGTGTATTTCCCAACGTAAAGCATGGAGGAGGAGGTTTTATGGTGTGGGGATGCTATGCTGGTGATGCTGCTGTCTGATTTATTTAGAATTCTAGGCACACTTAACCAGCATGGCTACCACAGCATTCTGCAGCGATACACCATCCCATCTGGTTTGGGCTTAGAGGGACTCATTTGTTTTTCAACAGGACAATGACCCAACACACCACCAGGCTGTGTAAGGTCTATTTGACCAAGAAGGAGAGTGATGGAGTTGTGAGGACAGACGCTGGGAGACGAGAAGCAAATACAGGGAGTGAATATTTAATAAATAACCGACATGAAACTAAACAAGGACAGTGTCTGGACAGGGGGAACAAAACGGCATTAATGCTGACACGGGGATGAAACTGAGTAATAGACAGATATAGGGGAGGCAATCATTAACGTGATGGAGTACAGGTGAGTCCAATGAAGCGCGGATGCGCGTAACGATGGTGACCGGTGTGCGTAATGATGGGTATCTTGGCGGCCTCGAGTACCAGAGAGGGGGAGAGGGAGCAGGCGTGCTGCATCAGATGACCTGGCTTCCACAACTAAATTGAGATGCTTTGGGATGAGTCGGACCGCAGAGTGAAGGAAAAGCAGCCAATAGGAGCTCAGCATGTGGGAACTCCATCAAGACTGTTGGAAAAGCATTCCAGTTGAAGCAGGTTGAGAGAATGCCAAGAGTGAGCAAAGCTGTCATGAAGGCAAAGGGTGGCTATTTGAAGAATCTCAAATATAAAATATATTTTGATTTGTTGAACACCTTTTTTGGTTACTACATGGTTCCATATGTATTTCATAGTTTTGATGTCTTCACTATTATTCTACAATGTAGAAAATAGTAAAAATAAAGAAAAACCCTTGAATGAGTAGGTGTTCTAAAGCTTTTGACCGGTAGTGTAAGTGTTGTTGTGTCATACATGTAACGTTACCTAGCTAGCTAATTGGAGACATTCATGATGGAACTAAAATGGCAGTGGCTAGCTATAACGTTACAGGCATGCAGTCTTGCGATGCACTTAATTTCCATTTTGCTAGTTAATCTGACACCAAAATCAGCCAACTAAACTAGCGTACATCAAAATTGTCAGTTAAGGGTCAGTGATGTACAGATTAGAGGTCGACTGATTATGATTTTTCAACGCCGATACCGATTATTGGACGACCAAAATAAGKCGATACCGATTAATCGGCAGATTTTTATTTATTTATTTATTTGTAATAATGACAATTACAACAATTCTTATAGGCACTTTAGTATTGCCAGTGTGACAGTATAGCTTCCGTCCCTCTCCTCGCCCCTACCTGGGCTCGAACCAGGAACACATCAACAACAGCCACCCTCGAAGCATCGTTACCCATCGCTKCACAAAAGCCGCGGCCCTTGCAGAGCAAGGGGAACAACTACTCCAAGTCTCAGAGCAAGTGAAGTTTGAAACGCTATTAAGCTGCATTTCACATCGGTTACACCAGCCTAATCTCGGGAGTTGATAGGCTTGAAGTCATAAACAGTGCAATGCTTGAAGCATTGCGAAGAGCTGCTGGCAAACGCAGGAAAGTGCTGTTTGAATGAATGCTTACGAGCCTGCTGCTGCCTACCACCGCCTCAGTCAGACTGCTCTATCAAATATCAAATCATAGACTTAATTATAACATAACACACACAAATACGAGCCTTAGGTCATTAATATGGTCAAATCCGGAACTATCATTTCGAAAGTATAAAATGTTTATTCTTTCAGTGAAATACGGAACCGTTACGTATTTTATCTAACGGGTGGCATCCATAGTCTAAATATTCCTGTTACTTGCACAACCTTCAATGTTATGTCTATATTACGTAAAATTCGGGCAAATTAGTTCGCAACGAGCCAGGCGGCCCAAACTGTTGCATATACCCTGACTCTGCGTGCAATGAACGCAAGAGAAGTGACACAATTTCCTAGTTCAATATTGCCTACTAACATGAATTTCTTTTAACTAAATATGCAGGTTTTAAAAATATATACTTCTGTGTATTGATTTTAAGAAAGGCATTGATGTTTATGGTTAGGTACACATTGGTGCAACGACAGTGCTTTTTTCGCGAATGCGCTTGTTAAATCACCCCGTTTGGCGAAGTAGGCTTATGATTCAATGTATAAATTAACAGGCACCGCATCGATTATATGCAATGCAGGACAAGAGATAACTAGTAATATCATCAACCATGTGTAGTTAACTAGTGATTATGTTAAGATTGATAGTTTTTTATAAGATACGTTTAATGCTAGCTAGCACCTTACTCTGGCTCCTTGCTGCACTCTCGCATAACAGGTAGTCAGCTGCCACGCAGTCTCCTCGTGGAGTGCAATGTAATCGGCACATGATCGGTGTCCAAAAATGCCGATTACCGATTGTTATGAAACTTGAAATCGGCCCTAATTACAGGCCATTCCGATTATGTCGGACTGCTCTAGTCAGATATCAAATTTTATTTGTCACGTGCGCCGAATACAACAGTGAAATGCAGTGAAAAAGCTTACTTACAAGCCCTTAACAACAACGCAGTTTTAAGAAATATACCCCAAAAAATAAATAAATAAAAGGTAAACAATAATTAAAGAGCAGCAGTAAAATAACAATAGCGGGCTCTACGGGGATACCAGTACAGAGTCAATTGAGGTAATACAGTGGGGAGAACAAGTATTTGATACACTGCCGATTTTGCAGGTTTCCTACTTACAAAGCCATGTAGAGGTCTGTAATTTTTATCATAGGTACACTTCAACTGTGAGAGACGGAATTTAAAACAAAAATCCAGAAAATCACATTGTTGATTTTTAAGTAATTAATTAGCATTTTATTGCATGACAATAGTATTTAATCACCTACCAACCAGTAAGAATTCCGGCTCTCTTTTAAGAAGCCCTCCTGTTCTCCACTCATTAACTGTATTAACTGCACCTGTTTGAACTCGTTACCTGTATAAAAGACCACCTGTCCACACACTCAATCAACAGACTCCAACCTCTCCACAATGGCCAAGACCAGAGAGCTGTGTAAGGACATCAGGGATAAAATTGTACCTGCACAAGGCTGGGATGGGCTACAGGACAATAGGCAAGCAGCTTGGTGAGAAGGCAAAACTGTTGGCGCAATTATTAGAAAATGGAAGAAGTTCAAGATGACGGTCAATCACCCTCGGTCTGGGGCTCCATGCAAGATCTCACCTCGTGGGGCATCAATGATCTGAGGAAGGTGAGGGATCAGCCCAGAACTACACGGCAGGACCTGGTCAATGACCTGAAGAGAGCGGGACCACAGTCTCAAGAAAATCATTAGTAACACACTACGCCGTCATGGATTAAAATCCTGCAGCGCACGCAAGTCCCCCTGCTCAAGCCAGCGCATGTCCAGGCCCGTCTGAAGTTTGCCAATGCCATCTGGATGATCCAGAGGAGGAATGGGAGAAGGTCATGTGGTCTGACGAGACAAAAATAGAGCTTTTTGGTCTAAACTCCACTCCCCCGTGTTTGGAGGAAGAAGAAGGATGAGTACAACCCCAAGAACACGATCCCAACCGTGAAGCATGGAGGTGGAAACATCATTCTTTGGGGATGCTTTTCTGCAAGGGGACAGGACGACTGCACCGTATTGAGGGAGGATGGATGGGGCCATGTATCGCGAGATCTTGGCCAACAACCTCCTTCCCTCAGTAAGAGCATTGAAGATGGGTCGTGGCTGTGTCTTCCAGCATGACAACGACCCGAAACACACAGCCAGGGCAACTAAGGAGTGACTAAAGATTGGCCTAGCCAGTCTCCAGACCTGAACCCAATAGAAAATCTTTGAGGGGAGCTGAAAGTCCGTTTTGCCCAGCGACAGCCCAGAAACCTGAAGGATCTGGAGAAGGTCTGTATGGAGGAGTGGGCCAAAATCCCTGCTGCAGTGTGTGCAAACCTGGTCAAGAACTACAGGAACGTATGATCTCTGTATTGCAAACAAAGGTTTCTGTACCAAATATTAAGTTCTGCTTTTCTGATGTATCAAATACTTATGTCATGCAATAAAATGCAAATGATTACTTAAAAATCATACAATGTGAATTTTCTCTCGGAATATTTTGTCTGGTTATATGTCCGTCTCTCACAGTTGAAGTGTATCAAATACTTGTTCTCCCCACTGTATGTACATTTAGGTCGATGTATTAAAGTGACTGCATAGATAACAACAGAGAGCAGCAGCAGTGTAAAAGGGGGAGGGGGGGGGTCAGTACAATTAGTCTGGGTAGCCATTTGATTAGATGTTCAGGAGTCTTGTAGCTTGGGTGTACAAGTTGTTTAGAAGCCTCTTGGACCTAGACTTGGAGCGCCGGTACCGCTTGCCGTGCAGTAGCAGAGAGAACAGTCTATGATCAGAGTGGCTGGAGTCATCACTGGTCACATCACTGGGTCGCTCCTCTCTTTAGTTCGCTGCACATAGCGACTGGAACAAGCTGCCAACAAAAAAAAACACTCAAACTGGATCGTTTTATCTCCATCTTTACATTCAAAGACTCAATCATGGACACGTTTACTGACACTTGTGGCTGCTTCAAGTGATGTATTGTTGTTTCTACCTTTTTACCCTTTGTGCTGTTGTCTGTGCCCAACAATGTTTATACCATGTTTGTGGTGCTACCATGTTGTGCTGCTGCCATGTTGTGTTGCTGCCATGCTGTATTGTTGTCTTAGGTCTCTCGTTATGTAGTGTTGTGGTGTCTTTCTTGTCGTTATGTGTGCTTTGTCCTTTTTTTTTTTATCCCAGTCCTCGTCCCGGCAGGAGGCATTTTGCCTCTTGGTAGGCCGTCATTGTAAATAAGAATTTGTTCTTAACTGACTTTTAACTAACTTGCCTAGTTAAATAAAGTTAAAATAAAATAAACTGTAGCATGTTGGTAACTACAATGAAGCATCATAATTAAGGTGTAGAGTGAGATAAGGATAATGATCAGTTGCGCCTATGATGAGTTCACTTGAGTTGATGTATGCTAAATGTAGCTTTTTAACTTTAGCGTTATGGTCTCACTGTGGGGGGAAAACAAATGGAGCCAGTGCTGCTTTGAGTCAATCTTTGAATTTCTGTGTCTTTGTTAAAGAATCGTCTCGATACAATGTGTGCTTGAAATCTTAAAACAACTTGTGCAGGATGAAGGATGATGCTTTTTTCCCGTAATTTGTTTGTATGCTTATAATGTGGCGAGCATAATTGTCTTTGTTTTAGCAGCTACTTCATGGTGAGCTTAATTGGAAATGTTGAGGGTGGGGAGTAGCTATAGCACTCTGAATTAATGAACAGCTATTTTGATTACTGCATGCTCAGAGGTTGCCAATGGTCAATGTGGTTCAGAGATCTGAGTGGCTCTACAAGCCTGTTGATTGCCGTGAAATGACTGCTTGTGCTGAACAGTTAATTGTGGTGGGCAAAGAAAAGGGTTTGTTATTGGCTGTTTCTGTTGCTTTCTATTGACACTGTACTGTCAGGATAATTCAAAGGAGGGTGCTCGATGCATGTGCTGTGCTGTGTTATAGAAGAAACCATTGTCAATAACAAGTCCTTGAGTCACTGAATCGTTTTTTATTAGAGTGAAAACCAAATGAAAGTATTAGCTTTCCTTGACCCGATTCTTCCAAATGTCCCCTCCTTTTACTGTACAGTATGTGTTATTCTCTTCTTGGACCCTGCCAATCAGTGTACTGCATCCAATCCATTTCCTCTGTGTGAGCATAGTAACAACTGGATTAAAGATGCATGAGATTATTCCCCTCCCCTGTCCAGCCAGGAAGAATGAAGAGAGATGATGTTAAGGATATTGACCTTGTTCAACACGGAGTTATTGCACTAGTCCCTCACCTTTGTGTTATAATGCCAACAGAAAGGTCATGCATTAAACATTGAGCATGACTACTTTAATTAGCTGGCTGCTTCCAGTGCCAACCCATTGTCTACATCTCAAATGGCACCCTATTCCCTATATACTGCACTTCTTTTGACCAGAGCCCTGGTCAAAAGTAGTGCACTGAACAATATAGGTAATAAGGAGCCAATTGGGACACAACCATTGTCTATCTGCCCTTTGGGTGGAGACAGTATCTCACAGACGTGTCCAAACCATCCAGCCCTCCGGTCAGACGATATGTGAGCCTTTGATATCCTTATTTAGTGCATGTAGAGCACACCAGAGGACTGGGTGATTCAGAATGGGATTGCAGCCCAAGTTAGTACATTAATTAGCATATGGTACTTTGGAATCAGACTTCAGCAGTATTCAGAATAGGATACTAGATGCAGGAAAAATACTATGTTGATTTTGTTTTTGCAATACTTTAATTTGCATTGATTGAATAGGAAGCAACATACTATACATATTTTGAAACGGATATTATCTTATTAAGAGAACTATGGAAGGTATAAAACTATTATTGGATACTAACTAAAACAACATAGTCTCAGGGCAGTTCGTAGGATTTGGTACGTGAAACAGTTCCCTTCATCTAGTATGATATATTACGTTACGTTAGATTACACTATGAATGGAATAGCGGTTGTACAATATCATACGAATTTAATGACTTAATTCATATATTAGGAGGTTTGTATAGTATTATGTGTTTTTCTTTGAGACATTGTTGCTTGTTGGGTCATAACAACAAAGGASAATCAGGCGAGAATTTACATTGGTGGTTAGAACTGACAAAAAAGGTTAAGATAATTTATGTAAAAGGTTAGTACAACTAAAACTACAAAGGTTATGACAATTTCGTAGCAGGTTAGGTGAATTGGGTTAAGGTTAGAATAAAGGTTCGGGGAAGGGTTTGCTAAAATGCTACAGTTGTCTCTGACACAACTTCACACGCAACCTTTGGATTGCTAGACGGTCGCGGATATACGCCCACCCATCCTTCCCGACCATCATCCTTACTTTAGTTTCTGTCAAAAGCAACTAGACCATTTGAACATATCATTCATCTTTGTGGTGCGCAGAAATACTTATATTATTTTCGTATGGCTCTGAGACCAGGCTGATTTAGAGGCCTTCTTAAAAATAGAGATTAATCTATTCCTGGCTGCATAAATGTTGTTATTACCGTAGTCAATCAACCATCGCACCATGTTCAACGTTTTCATTAACACCACAGCTGTCCTTACACCAGTGGTCCTGGAGGTATGGAGGTAAGAGCACCACTGACTCATATTATAGATATGTAATAAGTCAAGTCATACAGTATGTACTGTAGGTCTCTGGCAATWAGTTTATTCACAACTTCTCTCATCCATCATTTATGCATGGTTCTCCATTACAGGTTCATTTGAATGGGAGGATAGTATATAATCCTACATTTCTCTACACTAAAGGTCAGTGATTAAGTAACCCTTCTCCTGAAGGGAGCCCAATTCCCCTTTATGTTAGAGGCTGGGTTGCATCCCAAATGGTACCCTATTCCCTATAATGTGCACTATATTTGACCAGGGCCCATAAGCTGGATGTGGAGGGAATGGGACCTCCTGGAATCCTTACATTTGGTGGCAAAGCACACAGCAGTTTTAGTAGTTAGTAGAACTGTCATCATTACTTTTGTGGAGATCAGAAAGATGACCCTTTGTCCATTCACAGTAGACCCCCCCCCCCCACACACACACGTTTTCCAATTCAAACCATTACATCCCTTCTCCCCTGTATGCACTGCACAAAGCCTTGCAGTCAGAGGAGGGGATGTCAGTGATTAGTTGGTTTAGCTCAACATGGTAGCATGCCACCTCAGGTGCCAGGGTAGCTGTGCTGTCAGATAACCAGCTGTTGAGTGCATGGAACCAACCTCATCATGATGACGGTCCTGTGGTTCTATGCACCTGGCTGCTGGTGTGGATGGGGTTCATCAAATCAACTCTGCTTTAAAATCTGCATCCCACCCATGGAGGAAGTGTAGGGGGGATTCTGCTGCATTCATCTCCAGATGGAGAGAGCAACAACTGGTGTTTCATACAAGTGCCAGGTTCCATGAGCACCAGGAAACAGTTGAATTTTCTTTGCCAATATGCCTCACAGTTCAATAAATTGAGATGTAGGCCTAGATTGCCTTTCCCTGGCTCCTATTCTTTATTCAACTGGTGCTTCGTATGATCATTCAAAGATTTCTGCAGTTCATTCATGTTTGACCAGTTCAGTGATACAGTACTTTGGTGCTGTGGTTCTCTATCCTTTCTTTCCACAGTCCTATGGAACAAGCCCACACTCAGTCTTGTCAGTATTTAACCTGCTCATACTGACGTTCACAGCCCTAAACACTGGTCACCACCCCATACTACATAGCAGCAGCACATTCAGCACCATGGACAGCAACCCTGCAGCAACGAGCCACTGAAGATGAACAACACAGTATCAGACAATGCATGAGATAGCATCCCCAATACTCCCCGTAATACACATAACTGCCCCTGGGTTACTTGAATTCTGGTGTGTAACCAGTAACCACACCTAAAACAAAAGAAGAGGGCAGGAACAGAGATTCAGAGAGGAGCGCTGCTATAAACATGATAATTCAGCACATAGTTCAGGTGTAGACCTATGCATGTATGTTGCAAAATGACCATTGCTAGAGTTATGCCTGCAATATCAGTCAGCATAAAAGGATGCGAGCATTTGATATACCACACACACATGTACATATCATTTTCCTACTGACTCCCTTGACCATTCCCACCATTGACTCCCTTATTTAAATGCACTCCAATGATGCCTGGAATATAGCTAGCATTTCCCTGAGCTCCTTTTATTAACCTCACAAATCTTCCACTATTCCACCGCATGATCACTTCTGATCATCACCATCTCTCACGGTCAGGGAAGCCGGGATGGAAGGAGATTTACATGCATGCGTCCCAAGTGGCATTTTATTCCCTACATAGTGCACTACTTTTGAACAGAGCCCTATTGGCCCTGTTTAAAAGTAGTGCACAATAAAAGGAACATGGTGCCATTTGGGACACAACCCATGTGAGGCAGAAAACGGAAATCTAATGGTATAAAATGATTTGGAACTCAACAGTGATGTTCCCCTAGGAAGAGAATCCATTGCCCTATAGAGCTCAATGACAGGTACCATTAGACATTAGATGGCTACATCAGAAGCTAAGCTGCTCACCATGATAAGATTCATATCCAAAGAACAGAAAGAGTTTGGTCAAGGTCCTTTGTATGACACAAAGATTCAACAAAAAAAACATCTAATCAATAATGGGTAATACTTCCTTTTAAGGGGTCCTTATTACAGTATAATTACATGTGTAACAAGCATTGTWGTTAACTAACTCATAGGTACACTGTAATAACATGTAACTAACTGGTGGTAATTGCAGTCTGTAATTACAGAGGTGTAACAATGAAAGGTTGTTACCATGCTTGTTACAAATGGGCAAGTTTCCGCTAAATTAACCAATTTATTGTTTTGTTTCTTCTCAGTTTAATCCGATTCAATAATAACTATCACAAGGTTGTAATCTCTTGTGGACACATGCGCTGAGTGTCCTGAGATTACATAAACTCTAATTACCTACCCGTGAAACTCTAATTACCTACCCGTGAATGCACACTCTTCAAAATATCCACTCAATGTTGTTGGTAGCACTTGCCCCCAAAAAGTGTACCATCTGGGTTAACTTGGTTGAGTTTACAAAAAGAGATAAGATGTAGGTCAATATCATTGACTGGGGTCTACCATACGGGTGTCATCATCAAGTGGGTGTCATCCTGAAGTGGGAGGATAAACACACAASTACACCACAGAGTACATGTCAAATCTGCAATGTAATTACTAGGTGTTACACAGGATTTAGATAGTTAAAGGGAAGTGTACCTTGAGGGGTACTTACTTGTCATTAATGTGTACTTAAAGTGCATTCTGAAAGTATTCAGACACCTTCCCGTTTTCCACATGTTGTTACGTTACAGGCTTATTCTAAAATTGATTAAAATAAAAAAWTTCCCCTGATCAATCTACACACAATACCCCATAATGACAAGCCAAAAACAGTTTTTTAGAATTGTATACAAATGTATTAAAAATTAAAAACAAAAATACCTTATTTACATAAGTATTCAGACCCTTTCCTATGAGACTTGTAATTGAGCTCAGGTGCATCCTGCTTCCATTAATCATCCTCMAAATGTTTCTACAACTTGATGGAGTCCACCTGTGGTAAATTCAATTGAATGGACATGATTTGGAATGACACACAAGTGTCTATATAAGGTCCCACAGTTGACAGTGCATGTAAGAGCAAAAACTAAGCCCTGAGGTCGAAGGAACTGTCCGTAGAGCTCCAAGACAGGATTGTGTCGAGGCACAAATCTGGGGAAGGGTACCAAAAAGCATTGAAGGTCCCCAAGAACACAGTGGCCTCCATGAAGAAGTTTGGAACCACCAAGACACTTCCTAGAGCTAGCCGCCCGGCCAAACTGAGCAATCGTGGTAGAAGGGCCTTGGTCAGGAAGGTGACCAAGAACACGATGGTCACTCTGACAGAGCTCCAGAGTTCCTCTGTGAAGATGGGAGAACCTTCCAGAAGAAACAACCATCTCTGCAGCACTCCACCAATCAGGCCTTTATGGTAGAGTGGCCACACGGAAGCCACTCTTCAGTAACAGACACATGACAACCCGCTTGCAGTTTGCCAAAGGGCACCTAAAGGACTCTCAGACCATGAGAAACAAGATTCTCTGTTCTGATGAAACCAAGATTGAACTCTTTGGCCTGAATGCCAAGCGTCCCGTCTGGAGGAAACCTGCCACCATCCCAACGGTGAAGTATGTTTGTGGCAGCATCATGCTGTGGGGATGTTTTTCAACAGCAGGGACTGGGAAACTAGACAGGAGCGAGGGAAAGTTGAACGGAGAAAAGTACAGAGAGATCCTTGATGAAAACCTGCTCCAGAGTGCTCAGGACCTCAGACTGGGGCTAAAGGTTCACCTTCCAACAGGACAACGACCCTAAGCACACAGCCAAGACAACGCAGGAGTGGCTTCGAGACAAGTCTCTGAATGTCCTTGAGTGGCCCAGCCAGAGCCCGGTCGTGAACCCGATCTAACATCTCTGGAGAGACCTGAAAAGTTAAGATGGCGCCGGAGAAGAAGGCTGACGTTTTACGTGTTCCTATCCAAATGGTTTTTTGTTAGTTTGTTTGCAACATATTTTAGAACTTATTTTGTACATAATGTTGCTGCTACCGTCTCTTATGACCAAGGACATCAGAACTGCGATTACTCACCACAAACTGTCAGAATCCTTTTTTCCCTTTAACGAGTCCGACGAGAATGACATACTGCCTTCCCGGGAACAGGCCCAGATCCCTGTTATTTGCGTGAAGAGAAGGCGGAGAAAAAGGGTCCGGATGGTGGGCTGCGTTCTAAAAATTCATAGACGATCGAATAAACCCCCACTGCCTTCCATTCTGCAAGCAAATGTGCAATCTTTGGAAAATAAAATCGATGACCTACGCCTAAGATGAACTACCAACGGGACATTCAAAACTGTAATTACTTATGCATTAGAGTCGTGGCTGAACGACGACATTATCAACATACAGCTGGCTGGTTATACACCGTATCGGCAGGATAGAACAGCGGTGTCTGGTATGACAAGGGGTGGCGGACTATGTATTTTAGAAAATAACAGCTGGTGCACGATATCTAAGGAAGTCTCAATGTTTTGCTCGCCTGAGGGTAGAGTATCTTATGATAAGCTGTAGACCACATTATCTACCTAGYGAGTTTTCATCTGTATTTTTRGTAGCTGTCTACATTTCACCACAGACTGATGCTGGCACTAAGACCTCACTCAATGAGCTGTATTCCACCATAAGCAAACAGGAAAACGCTCACCCAGAGGCGGCGCTCCTAGACCACCTTTACTCCACAAACAGAGATGCATATAAAGCTCTCCCTCGCCGTCTATTTGACAAATCTGACCATAACTTTATCCTCCTGATTCCTGTTTACAAGCAAAAATTAAAGCAGGAAACAACAGTGACTCGAAAAAATACAAAAGTGGTCAGATGAAGCAGATGCTAAGCTACAGGACTGTTTTGCTAGCACAGACTGGAATATCTTCCAGGATTCCTCTGATGGCATTGAGAAATACACCACATCAGTCATTGGCTTCATTAATAAGGGCATCGATGACGTCGTCCCCACAGTGACAGTACGTACATACCCCAACCAGAAGCCATGGATTACAGGCAACATCCGCACTGAGCTAAAGGCTCACTGCCACTTTCAAGGAGAAGCTTATAAAAAATCCTGCTATGCCCTCCGACGAACCATCAAACAGGTTTGTGCTCAGTCCACTCCTGTACTCCCTGTTCACTCATGACTGCACAGCCAGGCATTACTCCAGCACCATCATTAAGTTTTCTGATGACACTGATGATCACTGACAACAACGAGACAGCCTATAGGGAGGAGGTCAGAAACCTGGCCATGTGGTGCCAGGACAACAACCTCTCCCTCAACGTGATCAAGTCAAAGGAGATGATTGTGAACTACAGGAAAATGAGGACCGAGCACGCCCCCATTCTCATCAACGGGGCTGTAGTGGAGCAGGTTGAGAGCTTCAAGTTCCTTGGTGTCCAATCACCAACAAACTAACATGGTCCAAGCACACCAAGACAGTCGTGAAGAGGGCACGACAAAATCTATCCCCCATCGGGAGACTTGATTTGGCATGTGTCCTCAGATCCTCAAAAGGTTATACAGCTGCACCATCGAGAGCATCTTGACTGGTTGCATCACTGCCTGGTATGGCAACTGCTTGGCCTTTCGACCGCAAGGCACTACAGAGGGTTGTGCGTACGGTGCAGTACATCACTGGGGCAAAGCTTCCTGCCATCCAGGATCTTTATACCAGGCGGTGTGAGAGGAATGCCCTAAAAATTGTCAGACTCCAGCCACCCTGATCATAGATGGTTCTCTCTGCTACCACACGGCGAGTGGTACCAGAGCGCCAAGTCTAGGTCCATGAGGCTTCTAAACAGCTTTTACCCCCTAGCTACAAGACTCCTGAACATCTAATCAAATGGCTACCCAGACTATTTGCATTGTCCCCCCTCTTTTACACCGCTGCTTCTCTCGGTTGAATAAGTCTACTAATGTACATATTCTATGTACATCCTCAATTACCTCAACTTACCGGTGCCCCCGCACATTGACTACCGGTACCCCCCTGTATATAGTCTCGCTATTGGGCAGGTAGCCTAGTGGTTAGAGCGTTGGACTAGTAACCGAAAGGTTGCAAGATCGAATCCCTGAGCTGGTAAAAATCTGTCATTCTGCGCTTGAACAAGGCAGTTAACCCACTGTTCCTAGGCCATCATTGAAAATAATAATTTGTTCTTATCTGACCTTGCCTAGTTAAATGAAGGTAAAATAAATAAAACTTTTTTTTTACTGCTGCTCTTTAATTACTTGTTACTTAAAAAAAATGTTTTAACTGCATTGTTGGTTAGGGGCTCGTAAGTAAGCATTTCACTGTAAGGTCTACCTGTTGTATTCGGCGCATATGACTAATAAAATTTGATTTGAAAATAGCTGTGCGGCGACACTCCCCATCCAACCTGACAGAGCTTGAGAGGATCTGCAGAGAAGAATGGGAGAAACTCCCAAAATACAGGTGTGCCAAAATTGTAGCGTCATACCAAAGAATACTCGAGACTGTAATCGCTGCCAAAGGTGCTTCAACAAAGTAATGCGTAAAGGGTCTGAATACTTTTGTAAATATGATATTTCCGTTTTTTTTTATACATTTGCAAAAATTTCAAAATCAGTTTTTGCTCTGTCATTATGGATTATTGTGTGTAGGTTGATGAGCAGAATTTTTTTAATCAATTTTAGAATAAGGCTGTAATGTAACAAAATGTGGAAAAAGTCAAGGGGTCTGAATACTTTCCGAATGCACTATATATAGTACATTACCCATCCTGTCAAGATCACCCTCATTTTAAGGCTTTTGGTAGCACCATTCAAGTGACAAAATCAACACACTAATACACCATAGAGTACATATATGTAATATCTGCATATGGACAAGGTCGTCACTAGTTGTAACATAGGATTTAGTTATTTAAAGTTTAGTGTAACTTAAAAATGAGCTATGAGCAATTTCTATATAATTACTTATTACTCATTACCATGTGAAAATACCTAAAAACAAAAGATGAGCTTCTCCTTTAGTCAACTATATTGCAACATGTAAAAATASCCTAGATTTCAAACAAAAACGTTGCAAGTTCAAATCCCTGAGCTGACAAGGTACAAATCTGTCGTTCTGCCCCTGAACAGGCAGTTAACCCACTGTTCCTAGGCCGTCGTTGAAAATAGGAATTTGTTCTTAACTGACTTGCCTAGTTAAATAAAGGTAGAATAATAACATAAAAACAAATATTTTGGTGGTGAGTAGTAGTCTAGATAGTTCATTTAGAAGAACTGGGATTGTCTTTTTCTTCCCTTTTTAACATTACAAGTAACAATGGAAATCAACAACTACAGTATGTCTGTCTTCATCTGTTTCCCATCATGTAGTCTGAGARCTTGTGGGAATCTGTGGTAGAGAAAATAACGTAGCTATGACAATTTACATCACCCTATACTAGTTATCATCATCATGATTTCTATAGTATAGGCCTACTACCTTCCTAGTTGTGTTATCCAGCTAGCAATAATAGTGCTTGCTAACACTAATAAGTTAGCTAGTGTTTAGCTACATTGAAAAGGTGCTAATGTTACTCATAGTCTGTTGACATAAGTAGCTAGCTAGCTAACATGCTGAATGTGTCTCACGTAATACCCTTGGGGTACGGATACCCTGAGAACAAGGTTCAGGGAAGATAAAACCATCGAGCAAAGATAAGACCATTGAGTTAGCTAGCGAGTAGCAACCATAGCATAGCTATTTTCCAACTTTAGGGAGCTAACGTAAACTCACCCCATTCCGTACAAATGTGRGTAACTGCAACATTCAAACGAGGCTACAAAGAAAACTAATGGGACTGTGTTGACTTCAAAATCGGGGGTGTGAACTACGTTTCTATTCAAGCGTTGATCAACATGGTACTGGCTCTATAGTATTGGAGAAGTTTGAAAAAAGCAACTATTTCTGTCTTACAATCTCTCTCCACCAGGTGTAGCACTTCTCTCAACCTTTAAAAACAAGAAATAGACAGTGACGGGGGTAAGATACCGGCAGAGATGGTTGTTCATTTGAGTGGGTCACACAAGTCACATACCTAGTCATTTTTTGCGTCATCATTGCATGCGATCATCATTCTCAACGCCGCTGTAAACTTCTAAGATCACTTTAGCACCGCCCTAAAAACCAGATTCAAAATTCGACACAAACCTTCAAATAGGTATGTAATGACATATTATATAAACTCTTTATAGTGTTTTATTTACATTTTAGAGGCGATAAAGTGATAAGTTGGACAGGTCGAGTGGGAAAAAAAGCAATTTTCCCACACAACACCCTCCTTCTCACTATCACGCATTAGTTTCGCTTCCCCACCCGTCATTTTTAAAAAGACCCGGCGGGGCTCATTGCCTTCTTGAATCATGCAGAAATGGGCAGCGTGGGGGTCATGTAATTGATTCTGTTGGAAAGGGGAGAAATTGTGCTTTACAATGATATTGACATTACAGTTGATCTGGAAGTATTACGTTTTTGGGGCGCTAAAATAAGGTCAATTGTACGGACCAAGGCGATGTACAAAAGTGAGTGAGTTTACGTTAGCTAGTAAGGGTTAGAAAACTAGCTAGCCAGCTAGCTAATCCCAAAACACTCAACAGAAAGTATATTCTGTTGGTAGGCCTAACAAAAACGCCAGAGAAGCTAACGTTAGCTAGCTACAGTTAACTAGTTAGCCAACAGGCTATCTAACTAACTACCTATGCTAACTTGTCCAGCAGAAATCACGTATAGAAAAAAGAAAAACAAATTGCATGGAAAACATACTTTATCTCGTGTGTTGACGTTTTTGTCATGTCTACAACACTTTGATTCTTTCGCGGCAATCTCTCATGTCTGGATTTTGCACACTTACTTTCTTTTTAACCCGATTGCGTACTGTCACATAACATCAGTGTCAACACATTTGGTACCGTTCAAGGTCGTTGTTATTTTGAGAGTGTTGTGCAGATGGGTAGATCTTGACACGATGCCTTAATTTCTGGGATAAATAAATAATTCCAACAATGCATCCCATCCAAAAGTGAGAATGTTCCTCAACAATGAAAACCTTGCAAGTTTACATGATGAAATATGAGTTTGTCTTCTGAACATTTTAACTGCGTTATTCAACCAAGCTTAATAAACTTACAATTTGGCAAGCATGAATGACTTTCTCACAATTTTAACCATAACTGTTAATTAAGTATATTTTAATGTGAACTGTTTGTGAACTCGTTTTTGCCATTGGCCCTGGGCATCAGACTCTAGAGCACTATATTGCAGAGTTGTGCCAATGAGGTGGTTGGTTTAAAATTGGCTAACACTTATCACATGGTTTGTGCAGGCTGAAATATGGCGTGTTGGGATATATGTTTGGGATGCTATTGTAAACTTGAACAGTTGTAACAAGCATGGTAACAAGCATTCATTGTTGCACCTCTGGAATTACAGACTGCAATTACCACCAGTTACATGTTGTTAATTACAGTGTGAATATGTATTATTACAATTAATTACAATACTTGTTACATATGTAATTACACTGTAATAAAGACCCCTGAAAATGAAGTGTTACCCAACAAGGGTATTATTTTAAATTACCTCTGCAACTCGTCCAACTATTGACTATTTTCACAACTACCACCAGTTTGATGCCAAAACATTGATAACAAATACATATTAAAATAAATATAACTGTGTAAAATAAAATATAAAGGATATTTCATGCTGAAACCCTCATATTAAACACCAATCCTATTCACTAAGTTGATGGTTTATATTTAGTATAATGTCTTACAGCTTTGACATGATACATTCTATTTTAAAATCAGCGTATTTAATTATGTATTTTACATGAGGCCAGAGAAAGAGCCAGAGAGAGGGCCAGAGAGAGGGCCAGAGAGATGGCCAGAGATAGTTGCAGACCCCTGTGACAATCTGAATTACCCAAAAGGGCCACTAGATGTTTTGTGATAGATTACATAAAATCCAAAATTCTGGTAGTTTACTGGTAAACTTCGAAAGTTTACAGTAATATATCCTCCCTTTGCAACCCTAATTCTCCGTGCATCTCTTAAATCAGTCATCTCGAGAGTCCAAAGTAATCCCAAGGTTGATTTGTCCCTCCCCCAAGTGTGAGATTCACACACACATATTACATAGCATGGGCACAATGCCCTTTTGCTCTAAGATGGCTTGTATATTGAATATACAGTTTAAATGCTCTCAGCATGATTGAGCAAATACAAAACTGTTTGATGGAAGGCCTGCTCCACATCACTACAGACGAGACCCGGTGGATGAATGGGCTTTTCAGAAGGTGAATGTGGACTGCTGGTGTTGGGTGCTCTTCTGATGCGAATCTAGTACAATATTCATACAGGCTACAGTCTATGTACACACTATTACAAGAAGCAATTGCACTTCATTTTGAAAATCATATAGTTGATTACCCTTGTAAAGGATTGTAATGTTGATATTTCAACACATAATGGTACCTTTACAATGCATCAAGATATACGTAGGCTACAAGCAAGGGACTTGTACATAAATGCAGAATTTATCCCAAGGCCAAAAATAAATGTTCAGTTACTAAAGATTTTGTTGATAGCAAAAGCGGGCGAGATTAACTGGCAAAACATCAACACCCTCAGGACCGGGATTTAATTTCTAACTTTGTTTAAGAAAAAAAATGTATGAATGCATGAAGGTAATGCAATTTCACCCAACATATTCCCACAGTATAAAAATGTAATTTCAGAAGGTAGTTCTGCACTCCTTTATTGCGAGGAGATCAATAAAGGTGCCAGCGCAGTTCCACTGGCGCGAGGGCAGGCAGGCCCTGTTTACTAAAACGATGGGAACTATTCACAAATACTAGGTATGAGCAGCATTTATGTCATGAATATAGAGCAGGCCTTGAGGCCTGGCATTTGATAAAGGGAGGAATGCAGGAATGGGAGACCTTCAGAAAACTGTTTAGAGTTGGCACAGCCCTGTGCATCCACCTCACTACAGAAGGTGACCCTCAGATAAGCAGCAATGCTGATAGTGGAGATACAATGTGCATCCCAAATGGCACCCTATTCCCTACAGGTCCTGGTCAAACGTAGTGCACTATCTAGGGAATATGGGGCCATTTGGGACGTACAATAGGGGTATAGCAGCAACTGCATACAGATGACCATCTCACTAGAGGTGATTATTGACTCATTAAAATGGTTACATCAAACTACTGGATGAAGGCTATATTTGACTGGCAAAGGCAGATTTATCTTAGAAGATCCTAAATGCCATCCATTAAAAACATAATGAAAGCATTGACTGTGCATTGAAATGATTGACTTCCAACAGCGGGTAAATATCCTCAGGCCCTGTAACACAATTACTAGGCAGCTGCCAGGCCTCACAACAATGTAAATGCATTTCTGAACAAAAAAGTAATAAATGAACCTTTTTTCCTCATGAATAATGGAACAACATAAAGAACACTGTTTTCTTTCTGGGATGACAGATTCGATGGAATACTAACTTTGTATTATTCTTGTATGCCTTAGTCACAGTCTCTAATTGTAGTAATATAGTTGTATGGTTTTCAGGGGAAAGTAACTCCCAAACTCCATTTTTAGATCATGTTTGTATGCTGTGAGTTACTCTTTGCGCTGCTACAGTACAGCACATAACCCGCAGCAGCTAATGGCACAGGGTATGTGAGAGAGTTGAAAGATTGTTTAGCCCAAAAACAAACAATTAAAATACACTAACGAGCAAACAGGTCTTTTATAAACTCAAATGTTTACAAAGATGGAAAAAAGTTTTTGTCATTTGAAGACGAAGAGAATATTTGAGACTGTCAACAAGTTCAACATGTTCCAGAAGTCTTTGTCCCACCTTCATGATTCTTCAGCTCTCACTCTCTTCAGCCCAAATGCAGACAAACTCTACCACTATCCGAACGTAAATCATTGAGCATAGATTATATCAAGTTGTTGTGAAGGAGGCTAAACAAAATCAATTCAGTGTTGTGTAATCCTTGAGCACTGGTGCAAATGCATGTAGCCAGAGCAGTAGAATAGATCTGTTCGGTTGCTCTCTCTCCCGAGTCCATACAAATTATATGCTAATGTTCTCGTCACACGTCCATCACAAACGGTATGAGTTTGAGAAACTAATCTTGCTTTTATTGGCCTGCCACAAGGAATGTATACATTAGTAGTGGATTACAGGGCCTGGCAACTGTACAGTACATATAACAAATGTAGTCTATCACTGTTTGTCTGTATAATTAACTTTTGGAGAAAGTAGCCAAAGCAAGTCCAAAAATGCGTGGCGTTGTAATAACACCATTAGCGATCAGGAGTGAACAAGTTCCGGGGAACGACCGTGGAAATAGCATCTGGCTTTAATTGCTCTGGTGGAAAAATCTACAATTTCTCTCAAAACTAAAATATATACACTAGTTACTCATGCATAATGATAATGACTTGGCAATGGCAATCTATTTAACCCATTTGTTCCATCCAATAATGGACACACACACCTTAGTTATACCCTTTTATACTGTATAAGCARCTCAATATCAGAATAGAAAGGTCCTTACGGTTTAAGTTGGTTGGTCAAACACAAACTTGAAATTTGAAAGAATCTCTCTCCACCTCGTTAAACACAGCCTCTGCTGTATTTCAAACTTTTTTACACACTCACTTGGACAATCCCTGAGAGCGTGCTGATACTTGTTATGTGGCAGAAACCTTCCCGGTAGACATAAATTAAATAAAAACACATTATAAGCGAAGCAATAGCAGAGCTGCGAAGAAAATACACACAAAGAAGGCCATCACTAGCTGGCTTCCACCGGTTACGCAACCCTGCACCTTAGAGGCTGCTGCCCTAATGTATATACTGTACATCAACTTGGAATCAATAGCCACTTTAATAATGGAACACTAGTCACTTTAGTAATGTTTAAATAATGTTTACATACTGCTTTACTCATCTCATATGTACGTATATACGGTATTCTATACTACTGTATTTTAGTCAATGCCATTCCGATATTGCTCAATCTAATATTTATATATTTCTTCATTCCATTATTTTACTTTTAGATTTTTGTGTATTGTTGTGAATTGTTAGATATTACTGCACTGTTGGAGCTAGGAACACAAGCATTTCGCTACACCTGCTAAATATGTGTATGTGAACAATAACATTTGATATGGATTTGATTTGATTGTGTCTTTTGTGAGGGAATTGGGTAAAGGGTGGAGGGTGGGGAGCATTATCATAGATAGGCCTAGAGGGTAGAAGGGTGTGGGCAAACTGCCCAGAGAGGCAGTCAGCATGTTGTATCAGCAGGACTGTTCAATGAATCACACATTGTGCAGTCGCTTAGGTGATAAATACACAAGCGTGAGGTCTAACATACAAGATAGGACTCATTGTTGGTAAGACCTGGCCTGTATTTCATAGGCTGGGCAGGTTTGATGATGGATGGGGCAGCGCAGGGTAATATTTCTTCCACAATCTTTGGTCTAGACATTATGTTGAAAGTGGAGGGTAGAGCGTCCACCCCGGAGGTAGAATAAAGGGGGGATGCAGAGAGGAGKTCCTGTGGGTTCTAAAGTAATGTCTTTGTTGTATTATCAACTGTTGTCCATCCGTGATTATCTGCGATAGTAAATTAGGTTATTCATGATTACCAGGGTGAAATGCTAGTTCTTGTGTGGTGTATGTCCAATTGAATTAAACAATAGATAAGGACATAAACATGCTGGCTACGTATTGGTTTGAAACATCCCCAGAGAATCGCTCTGCGCAGATACAATCTCACAGTCCAGGAGGCAGGAGTATTTCTTCCTCCTCTCCATTCATTCAACTACAGGCTCTTCAGCGAAGAAGCTAACACTATAGAAATTCTACTGAAAGAGCCTTGTAACAAAAACCTGGATCTTTAAAGCTGGAATCCTTAATGGTGAAACTGCCACGTCTGTTTGTGATATTACAACGACAAAGAAATTACTGCAAACACTGTTTTTTCCTCTCTGATGTCATTGCACGTACGGTAGAACAGCATATACTGCATATGTTTTTTACCTCTCAACGAAACATTCCGATCCCCCCTATAGGCCCTGGTCAAAAGAAATGCACTACGTAGGAAATAGGTGAGGCCGAGTTCTTGTCTCTTCCTCGCAGAACTAGAAGCAGTAGGACAACCATGGGAGCGGTTTGGGAGAGGTTCTTGCTCCTTGTCCAATTACCATCCCTCTCACCCATTTGGTGGCAGCTGAGCCATTCAGCTAATCACTTCACAAGCCCCCACTGCACCGCCATTTCCAGTAGAAATACAGCGCAGGAGAGGGTGTCAACTCCCATGCAGGTGGAATGACAAGTTTTGCCCAGACAAACTGTTCCTCTCTGTGACTGTTAATGCTGGTGTGGCGGTATCCCCAGCACTCTCTGTCGGACAGTGAGTCTGAACTCTAAAGCAGGTTTTGGCACCACTGTCAACTCAACAAGCAGCAAAGCCTGAGCTGCAAAAGAGTAAAAATATCCGGAATATTGCAGCACCTGGTGATGACTCATGTATTGTAGGTAAGGTTGTTAATCAGTTTTTAGAAGTACTGGGAGAGACAATGTATGCTGATGGTTCTATACTGAACAAAAATATAAACGCAATWTGCAACAATTTCAAAAAATTTCCCGAGTTACAGTTCATAGGAAATCAGTCAATTGAAATAAATAAATTAGGCCCTTATCTATTGATTTCCCGAATTACCAGGGACGCAGCCATGAATGGGCCTAGGAGGGCATAAACTCACCACATGGGAGCCAGGCCCACCCACTGAGGAGCCAGGCCCACCCACTGGGGAGCCAGGCCCAGCCAATCAGAAGGAGTTTTTCCACACAAAAAAGCTTTATTACAGACTGAAATACTCCTCAGTTTCATCAGCTGTCCGGGTGGCTGGCGTCAGATGATCCCGCAGGTGAAGAAGCCGGATGTGGAGGTCCTGGGCTGGCGTGGTTACACGTGGTCTGTGGTTGTGAGGACGGTTGGACATACTGACAAATTCTCTAAAACAATGTTGGTGGTGGCTTATGGTAGAGAAAGGAACATTCAATTCTTTGGCAACAGCTCTGGTGGACATTCCCGCAGTCAGCATGCCAATTCCACACTCCCTCAAAACTTGAGACATCTGTGGCATTGTGTTGTGTGACAAACACAACACAATGTCACGTTTTAGAATGGCCTTTTATTGTCCCCAGCACAAGGTGCACCTGTGTAATGATCATTCTGTTTAATCATCTTCTTGATATGCCACACCTGTCAGGTGGATGGATTATCTTGGCAAAGGAGAAATGCTCACTAACAGGGATGTAAAAAATGTGTGCACAGAAGAAATAAGCTTTTCGTATGTATGAGACATTTCTGGGATCTTTTATTTCAGCTCAGGAAACACGGGACCAACACTTTACATTTTGTGTTTATATTTTTGCTCAGCATAGAAATCGGTGAGATAATCCCAAATATTTTGTAGGATGCAGGTGATATTCACCATTTGGATAATATATTCCATAATCYCATGGGATTTCAGGATTTTCCGGATTTCATCAATTACGTTTCAGCCAGTCTATTCAACATAATGTACAAAATGCTGTACGTACACAGTAATACTCCTCTTTATGTCTCTATAAACTACAAGCTTGTTATGTCATTTAAACAACTCTCAACACAGTGTTTGTGAGATACAGCACCCTGGAGTCCTGCTTTGTTGTGAAGTAACTCTGCACATATGAACAAGCTCCTGATGAGTGTTTTGAGAGGGCCCCACTGCTACCTCATGGCACACCATATGAGGCGTTGAGGCTTCCGTGGTCTTTCACAGATGCACAGCCTCCCTCTGTGAAACTGCTCAGGCTTTAAAGAAGCAATTAAAACAAGACATCCTCCTGGAACTTCACAGGGCTTCTCTCTCTCTCCTTGTATGCTGTGAGAGATAAAATGCTACGAAAACGTAGCTCCTTATTTTTCCTATAGTGATACACTATGTAGTGCACTGCTTGGAACTAGTACAGTAGCACAAGCAAATTAGAAATTAAATTAGAATAGAGTAATCTTAATAATGGCACCAGTGCACCACTGACTGTTGCAATGCTGGCTGTTGCAATGTAAACTCAAATCGTTCTGGAAATACAAATCCCAAAGCTCATGCTGAGGGAACATCCTAAATGATTCAATTGTGATCCCCCCCCCTATATCATTAAATTGTCCATGGACTCATTGAACTACTACCAATCCAGTGACTTGGGAATAGGCCTATGTATTTTACTTCTGGGCATCGATTACACCTTTACTCTCCAAGAATTCAGCAGTCAGACCATCTCTTAAATTAGCTGTAAGTGGAAAGTGCCTTTCTCCCACCAAAATGTTTGTTTGATTGGGAATTATGATGAATTATTTGAATGACTGTCTATAGAAAATGCTGACTTTGGCAAAAACGTGACAACTTTTTGTTTATTTAAAAGAAAGATCGCAACGCTGCATCCAGTGTCCTATGAAAGCCATTATTACCGCAGGTAGCACAGCTGGTGGAGGCAGCTGAGAAATGGCTTTGGGACCTGCCCATCTATCACAATCTGGCCCCCTTTTTCATGGGAGAATCCATCACCTGAGATCTGGCCCGGAGTCACTCCCTCACCTTGGTAATTTCAGTTGCTGAGGAAGCTGATACAACAAAAGTTACCTCAATGGAAAAAGTGGGCACTGATGTACTGATTTACTTCCTATGGTGGTGCCTTGTGGTGTCTTTGTGTGGAGTGTTGCATTGGAGATAGCATGAACCTGGGTATAGTATAGTGTTGCTGACCATAAAGGCGCTAAAGACGAATACTCTTGTATTGGTCATTAAAAGAGGGACTTGAAGTGTTTATCATTGACATTGTTATCTTGAGGTACTGTGCCTGTTTAATGTTTGGTTAAAGGTCTGATAACACTAAAGTCTCTCTGTCTCTGTATTTCTCTCCCTCCATCTCTCCCTCCATCTCTCTCTCCCCCTCCCCCTCGCTATCTCTCTCCCTCAAGAATGAGTGCCGCAATGGATAGCTGCTGTTTTACGGGCTCCTGGCCGACATGTAGGCACCCTGACGAAACTATGTCGGTGAATAAATAATCAGCCTCTACCCTCCGTTCTACTGGCAAATGTATAATCACTGGAGAACAAACTGGATGAGCTCTATTCGAGACTATCCTATCAACGGGACCTGAAGAACTGTAACATCCTATGTTTCTCGGAGTCGTAGCTGAACAAGGACATTAATCATATCTAGCTGGTTTTTCTATGCAACCTCAAGCCCGTTCGGCAGCATCGGGTAAGGTCAGGGGGGAGGGGTGTGTCTTTTGTTAACAACAGCTGGTGCACAATCTCTAATATTAAGGTCTCAGGTCCTGCTCGCCTGAGTTAGAATACTTCATGATAAGCTGTAGAACATTTACCAAAGGAGTTTTCATCAATTATTTTTGTAGCTGTCTATGTAAGACCGCACTCAATGAGCTGTATAGGGCCAAACAAGAAAATGCTCAACCAGAGGCATGACTAGTGGCCAGTGATTTGAATGCAGGGAAACTGAAATCTGTTTTTACCTCATTTCTACCAGCATGTCACCCTGTGCAACTATAGGAGGCAAAACACTAGATCACCTTTACTACACACACAGAAACGCATACAAAGCTCTCCCTCAAATCTGACAATGACTCTATCCTCCTGATTCCTGCTTACAAGCAAAAACTCAAACAGGAAGTACCAGTGACATTGAGAAGTTTACCACATCAGTCACCAGCTTCATTAATAAGTGCAATGATGACATTGTCCCCACAGTGACAATAAGTACATATCCTACAAATAAGTCATGGATTACAGGCAACATTTGCACTGAGCTAAAGGCTAGAGCTGCTGCTTTCAAGGAGCGGGACACTAATCCGGGAGCTTATAAGAGATGCCACTACAACCTCTGACAAGCCATCAAACAGGCAAAGCATCAAAACAGGACTAAGATCGAGTCAAATTATGTTGGCTCTGATGCTCGTTGGATGTGGCAGGGCTTGCAAACTATCATGGATTACAAAGGGAAACGTGCTGGCTGCTCAGTGACGTGAGTCTACCAGACGAGCTAAATGCCTTCTATGCTCGCTTAGAGGCAAGCAACACTGAACTATGCATGAGAGCACCTGCTGCTCCAGACGACTGCATGATCACGCTCTTCGTAGCCGATGTAAGACCTTAAAACAGGTTAAARATTCCAGACGGATTACCAGACGGATTACCAGGACGTGCTCTAAACTTCCCTCTCATACCTGGAGAAGAGGAACACCTATGTGAGAATGCTGTTGATTGATTACAGCTTACATTCAACACCATAGTGCCCTCCACACTCATCACTAAGCTAACCCTYGGACTGAACAATTGCAACTGGATCCTGGACATCCTGACGGGCTGCCTCCAGGTGGTGAGGGTAGACAACAACACATCCGCCACTCTGACCCTCAACATGAGGGCCCCTCAAGGGCGCATGCACAGTCCCCTCCTGTACTCCCTGTTCAAACACGACTGCGTCGCCGCACATGATTCCAACACCATCATTGTGTTTGCTGACAACACAACAGTGGTAGGCATGATCACTGATGACAATGAGAAAGCATATAGGAGGAGGTCAGAGACCTGGCAATGTGATGTCAGGYCAGCAACCTCTCTCTCATCATCAGCAAGACAAAGGAGCTGATCACTGGGCAGCTAGCGGTTGGGTTTCCCTTTGTAATCCATGATAGTTTGCAAGCCCTGCCACATCCAATGAGCGTCAGAGCCAGCGTAATATGATTAGGTCTTAGTCCTGTTTTGACGCTTTGCCTGATCGTGGACTGCAGGAGGCTGAAAAAAAGTTGACATGGACCCTCGGGTCCTCAAAACGTCTGGCTGCATCACAGCTTGGAATGGTAATTGCTTGGTATCCGACTGCAAGGCGCTACAGAGGGTAGTGCGTACGGCCAAGTACATTACTGGGGCCAAGCTCCCTGCCATCCAGGACCTCTATACCAGGCGGTGTCAGAGGAAAGCCCTAAAAATTGTCAAAGACTCCAGCCAACCAAGTCATAGACTGTTCTCTCTGCTACCGCATGGCAAGCGGTACCGATGCACCAAGTCTGGAACCAACAGAACCCTGAACAGCTTCTACCCCCCAAGTAATAAGATAGTTAGTTAAATAGTGAAACAAAATTTCACCCCTACTGTCTGCATTGACCCTTTTTGCACTATCTACCTCAATTACCTCGTACCCCTGAACATCGACTCCGTACTGGTACCCTATTTATTATTTATTCTATTATTACTCTATTTTCTCTCTTTCTGCATTGTTGGGTAGGGCCCGTAAACTTTTTTTTTTACGAAGCATGAGATGGATAACGTTTGATTGGCCCTGTCTCTCTCGTTCTCTCTATTTCTGAAGAGCTAAATGCATTGGGAAAGTATTCAGACCCCTTGAATTTTTCCACATGTTGTTACGTTACAGCCTTATTCTAAAATGTATTAAATCATTTTCTTTCCTCGTCAGTCTACACACAATACCCCATAATGACAATGCAAAAACAGAAATACGTTAAGTATTAAGACCCTTTGCTATGAGACTCGAAATTAGGCTCAGGTGCATCCTGTTTCCATTGATCATCCTTGATGATTCTACAACTTGATTGAGTCCACCTGTGGTAAATTCAATTTATTGGACATGATTTGAAAAGGCACAGCCCTGTATATATCAGGTCCCATCGTTGATAGTGCATGTCAAAGCAAAAACCAAGCCATTAGGTCGAAGGAATTGTCCGTAGAGCTACGAAACAGGATTGCGTCGAGGCACAGAGCTGGGAAAGGGTACCAAAACATTTCTGCGGCGTTGAAGGCCCCCAAGAACACAGTGGCCTCCCTCATTTTTAAATGCAAGAAGTTTGGAACAACCAAGACTCTTCCTAAAGCTGGCCGACCAGCCAAACTGAGCAATCGGGGGATAGGGYCCTTGCATCAGGGAGGTGATCAAGAACCCAATGGTCACTCTGACCCATCTCCCATGTGGAGATGGGTCAGAGTGACCATTGGGTTCTTGATCACCTTCCAGAAGGACAACCACCGCTGCAGCACTCCACCAATCAATCAATCAAGTTTATTTTATATAGCCCTTCGTACATCAGCTAATATCTCGAAGTGCTGTACAGAAACCCAGCCTAAAACCCCAAACAGCAAGCAATGCAGGTGTAGAAGCACGGTGGCTAGGAAAAACTCCCTAGAAAGGCCAAAACCTAGGAAGAAACCTAGAGAGGAACCAGGCTATGAGGGGTGGCCAGTCCTCTTCTGGCTGTGCCGGGTGGAGATTATAACAGAACATGTTCAAAATGTTCATAAATGACAAGCATGGTCAAATAATAATCAGGAATAAATGTCAGTTGGCTTTTCATAGCCGATCATTAAGAGTTGAAAACAGCAGGTCTGGGACAGGTAGGGGTTCCATAACCGCAGGCAGAACAGTTGAAACTGGAACAGCAGCAAGGCCAGGTGGACTGGGGACGGCAAGGAGTCATCATGCCTGGTAGTCCCTGACGTATGGTCCTAGGGCTCAGGTCCTCCGAGAGAGAGAAAGAAAGAGAGAAGGAGAGAATTAGAGAGAGCAACTTAAATTCCCACAGGACACTGGATAAGACAGGAGAAGTACTCCAGATATAACCAACTGACCCTAGCCCCCGACACATAAACTACTGCAGCATAAATACTGGAGGCTGAGACAGGAGGGGTCAGGAGACACTGTGGCCCCATCCGATGATACCCCCGGACAGGGCCAAACAGGAAGGATATAACCCCACCCACTTTGCCAAACACAGCCCCCGCACCACTAGAGGGAATATCTTCAACCACCAACTTACAATCCTGAGACAAGGCCGAGTATAGCCCACACAGATCTCCACCACAGCACAAACCAAGGGGGGGCGCCAACCCAGACAGGAAGATCACGTCAGTAACTCAACCCACTCAAGTGACGCACCCCTCCTAGGGARGGCATGAAAGAGCACCAGTAAGCCAGTGACTCAGCCCCTGTAATAGGGTTAGAGGCAGAGAATCCCAGTGGAGAGAGGGGAGAGATCCAGTCCTTTATGGTAGTGGCCAGACGAAAGCCACTCCTCAGTAAAAAGCACACGACAGCCCGCTTGGAGTTTGTCAAAGGGCACCTACAGGACTCTCAGACGATGAGAAACAAGATTCTCTGGTCTGATGAATCCAACATTGAACTCTTTGGCCTGAATGCCAAGTGTCACCTCTGGAAGAAACCTGGCACCATCTCTACGGTGAAGTATGGTGGTGGCAGCATCATGTTGTGCGGATGTTTTTCAGCGGCAGGGACTGGGAGACAAGTCAGGATCGAGGGGAAAGATGAACGAAGCAAAGTACAGAGATATCCTTGATGAAAACCTACTCCAGAGCGCACTGGATCTCAGATTGGTGAGAAGGTTCACCTTCCAATTGGACAACGAACATGAGTACACAGCCAAGACAATGCAGGAGTGGCTTTGCGATAAGTCTCTGAATGTCCTTGAGTGGCCCTGCCAGAGCCCGGACTTTAACTATATCGAACATCTCTGGAGAGACTTGAAAATAGCTGTGCAGCGACTCTCCCCCTCCAACCTGACAGTGCTTGAAAGGATCTGCAGAGAAGAATGGAGAAACTCCCCAAATACAGGTGTCCCAAGTTTGTAGCGTCATACCCAAGAAGACTTGAGGCTGTAATCGATGCCAAAGGTGCTTCAACAATGTACTTAGTAAAGGGTCTGAATACTTATGTAAATGTTATTTTTCAGTTTTACAGTTTTATTAAATTTGCAAAAATTTCGAAAAACCCATTTTTATTTGGTCATTATGCAGTTTTGTGTGTAGATTGAAGAGGGGGAAATTTAAAAAAAAAATCATTTTTAGAATAAGGCTGTAACGTAACAAAATATGGAAAAAGTCAAGGGGTCTGAATACTGTCCAAATGCACTTTATGTAGACACTCCGTGTATGCAAATACAAAAATGAGCGTTGTGTACCAAATATGAGCATTGTGTACCAGCTGTACTGTTTTTTTTGTATCATGAATAGATCAACTTAAATTTTTAAACCTTGCAGAACAGTGGCACCAATATGAAACTGTAAAATAAAACTCTTTCCATGCTTGAAAGCATATAACATGACACCTGAGTTGATTCGCACAGTTGTTCAGCAAATAACTCTGTGTTAACACAGATACCCACAGGTGTATTTTCTGAGCCAGAGTCAATGCGCTTTTTCTTTAAAGTAAAGTTTGTTACAAAGATCGATGCTCTGAAAATGAAAGACGTGAACCTRTCTTGTAACAATTCAAGTGGTCTTGTTTTGGCTATCTCTTTTCTCAGTGKTTTCTATGACAAAAGAACACAGACACAGGCAGTAAATTAAAAAATACAGCCCTGTCTGTTCAGTTTGATAAACAGAATACTCTGATCTATCCAGCAGTTTACTCTTCTACCCCCTTGAAACATGAGAGACGGTGACTTTTGCTCGTACACGTGGCCACCATATTGGCATTACATGGCTCATGTTTCTGGATGAGGATCTTTGTGGCTTGCTCGTTATGGATTACTGTATGTGCAGCAATGAACATTCAGTAAGCATTTATTGGATATATTTACAAGCCTCCTTGGAGGCAAACACGATGAAACAAAGAGAATAGCACAAGCAGAGCCTGTTGGATGCACATCAAATTGCTGTATGACTAACAAGCCTGCCAAATCTCTCGTCTCCATATATCGAAAGATCCTGTTGCTTCAGACGCTTTTTATTGAGATAATGAATTACCTGACAGTTATTTACAAAATCTGKTAAGATTTGAATAGTGTTGCAAGTGAGAGAATGGTAATGGCTCAGATAATCGAAGATCTGAGCCAGTTATAAGTTACTCTAGAAATAAATGTAAATAACAAGTAATACATGCTAAATACATTGATACTGTGTAAATATGTGGGCCCCAGCGATTTCACGATTGTGTCTGTTTGGTACTGCGGTACCTTTTGATGTGATAGTCAACTAATTGAGAAGGAAAGTGGACTGTCCCCTATGATTCAACAAATGACAAGCAATACTGCCAGTGTTTGGTGACAATATCACAATTAGTAAGCGGCTGATGTCTTGATTGCTACTTGAGAGCTTATTGTATGTCTTTGTTATTGGACCTGGGCAACTGGCGGTCGGCAGTCACACTTGAATGAGCTGACTTGATTTTTTTGGGGGGGAAACGAGGCAATCACATATTTAATATTTCATCACCAACTCATAATCTCTCAGTTCCTTTTTCAGGTATGAGGTGGAATTAAAAGCCAGGTCTTGTACCATAGCAACAGCAATAGATCTTCATGTGCAATGCTCTGCTCTGAGAAAAGCTAAACTAAAAGAGAAATAACAAAGTGTAGGTGGGGAGGGGAGGGGGGGATACTGCGAAGGATGGTTCTGGCTAGGAATCCATGAAGTGAAGGTTAATGGGTAAGAGACTGCTGTACCAAACGATCAGATAGGGGGAGAAAATGGAGAGAGAACGATGTTGTGTGGGGGGTTGGCTTTCAATGGAATTGAGAGGACATTGCTCTATAATCAAACCCCCTTGTACAGAAAGTTCCAACCATCTAGCATTTGAGCTTTGGGCCAGATTTTATCGTAAAGAAAGACAAAAAGGAGGCACGCAGACGAAACATTAAACGCTAGTCCAGAGTGGAGATAGAGGTTAGCGTAAGGTAACAATTTTGGCAGACCAACTTGGCCATAAAATCAGAATCAATAATTGCTCAAAAAGTGTTAGAGAAAAATGTTGAATGAGTTTTGGAATTGTTAATGAAGTTCAAAGCATCATTGATATGAAAATGACTTGTAGGGCAATGTAACGTCCATCTATGACTCTCTACTCTTGACTGTCACCCCAGATGCTTTATGGGCCCTGGTCAAAAGTAGCGCACTATGTAGGGAATAGGGTGCCACTTGGGACGCATCCTADGACTGACTACTGTAGCATGACCTCTGCTGTGCACTGCAGATTGGATTGAGAAAAAGTCACTCTTGCAGTGTCCGGGAAAGGTGGGGGACTCCACCAGCACATTCATTAAGAGTGACGAGTTTCCCTGTGATGGGCTCAGTCTCCAACTAGCTCTATTCTGATTCAGCCCCTCTGCCTTCCTGTTATCATCACCCAGCTTCCGCTGTGTGCGCAGGTGGTTTATGAGCTAACCTGAAATGAACAATCAAGAAAAGATCAAAGCAGGTGAGATTATTTCGCCCCCATTCATTTCTCTTATAATGTCAGATGAGCAATTCCTTTGCATATATAAAGTGATTCGCTCGATGTAAGTGTCGATCATTTCCAGATTCTTTTTTTAGCAATACATCATCTGTGGGCGTAGGGAAATGATGCATAGAGCGAGGGCTTTGTGGAGCAGTGTGAATGGGAGATGAATAGAGGAACATCAAGACCCATTGTCATTCACATAGATTCTACTAGTAGGAAAGGCCACCAGAGGGGAGATTGAAATGAATACATGTTGATGTTGTTATCCTCTGAGAGAAAATAAAGTATAATAAAAAGTCCCTTCCAACAGACTGATTTTCTTATTCAATCTACCCTGATGCAGATGGTGCCTGCAAGGGGACAGATTTGGGGTGTGTGTCAATTGGCATCCTTTTCCCTATAGTGCACTACATTTGACCAGGGAAAGTCAGGAAAGAAAAGAGAAGTTCAGGAAAGAAGTATTTTATACCATCACAAGATCTATCTCCCGGGTGGCGCAGTGGTCTAGGGCACTGCATCGCAGTGCTAGCTGCGCCACCAGAGTCTCTGGGTTCACGCCCAGGCTGGGCTGGGTTCGCACCCAGGCTCTGTCGCAGCCGGCCGCAACCGGGAGATCCGTGGGGCGACGCACAATTGGCATAGCGTCGTCCGGATTAGGGAGGGTTTGGCCGGTAGGGAGGGTTTGGCCGGTAGGGATATCCTTGTCTCAGTATGTATAAAATGTATGCACTCTACTGTAAGTCGCTCTGGATAAGAGCATCTGCTCTTGGCCGGTAGGGATATCCTTGTCTCAGTATGTAAAAATGTAATAAAATGTATGCACTCTACTGTAAGTCGCTCTGGATAAGAGCGTCTGCTAAATGACTAAAATGTAAAATGTAAATCTATTATTAATATGTTAACTAACCTTATGTGTTCATATCCTTCCTCACTTTGCAGCATAATATCATTGAATATCATTAACTGTGTGACATGTTTTACATTTTAAATGTATTTAACCTTTATTTAACTAGGACAGTCAGTTAAGAACAAATTCTTATTTACAATGAATTTCACAAACTACTGTAGTAAGGGAATTAAATAATATTAGTTCAAGGGCTATTTTAGTATATTGTAAGAATTTCAAAGGAACATGATTATGGAAACAGCAATGCTTTTTCAGGCTTCGCAAATGCCTACTACAACTCAAACACTTCCCACTGGGAACACCACATCATTTTAACGTGGATAATTGGGTAGTATTTGGTTGAAACGTTGATCAATGAGATTAGAACCTATATTCACCCACTCAAAAAGACAGTGAGGAATGGATCAATCAACTTCACAAGTGAAGAAACTGCCATAATTTAACAAAGATCTGAAACCCAAATCAGAGCATCATTTGATGCAGGTATAAGATCGAGAAACACATGATGCAATGCGGTCCATAGTGATGTTCAGCAGTTAGTTGAATTTCCAATGTTATCACTATGCTTTCAACCACCTAAAAGCACAACCAAATCCAATGGAAAAACAATGCCAGATTTTTTATGTAGTAGTCACCCCAATGTCTTTCACTGTACTTTCAACCATTTAGAAGCACAGCAAAGTTCAAATGGGAATACTATGTCAGGGATATGAACAATTTTGTGCACCAAATTTGAGAGAAAAAAGCTTTTTGTGCGCATGGATTTCTGTGATCTTTTATTTCAGCTCATGAAACATGGGACTAACACTTTACATGTTGCATTTATATTTTTGTTCAGTATATTTTCCACATACTGTAGAGTCCACCCCTARGTTGACAAATGATGTGACACAACGTTGATTCAACCTTTTTGTGCCCAGTGGGTTGTTGCCATGGTCTGGGTGAATGCAATGCATTTATTTTAAATAACTCTCACTTTGTTGACAGACGTTCCAGTTTAGTTACATAATAAGTCAAATGAAGGGCATTTCATTCAAGGTTGCTGTTGAGTCATTGAATTTCTGAACTCATTTGTTGACAGACATTCCAGTTTAGTTACATAAAAAATCTAATGCAGGGCATTTAATTGAAGGGCTCTTGTTGAGCCATTGGGTACTGTAGCGGTGTTATGAGTCAGCGTATTATGGCAGGTGGATAGATGGCATGCATGTGGCCGTGCACCATGTATTTTTCCTACTCCAACACTCCATGACAGAGGGTTCATCCCAAATGGCACCCTATTCCCTATATAGTGCACTAATTTTTACCAGAGCTCTATGGGCCCTGGCCAAAAGTAGTGCACCATATAGGGAATAGGATGGCCTTCGAGACTCAGCCAGAGGCTAGCTAGCGCCTGGGAAACAGCAATGATTGATACTGCTTCACAGTTCCCACATTTCCCATTAGGTCACGCTGGTTTGCACATTAATATAGGAGGTTTGGTTTGTGATGAGAGTCAAGATGAGAGAGACTCAGAGAGAGAACTACTGTACAGAGACAGAATTGAAATTTGTGGGCCTGAACATTAGGTAGGAAGAGTGGATGTGTGGGGGTGAAAAGAGAGATGATGTAAACGTCAACATTGCTCCAGCAGATACATTACAGATGGACACATCTTATTGAGGGGRTTTAGTGGCTCGTGGGTCTGCATATCCACATCTATACCCCCCCACCTTGTGCACAAAACATTTTAGAGGCCCCCCTCGTGACAGCGAAGAGAAAACAATTGCATTTTCAAAAGTTCATTTCCTGCAATTCTACACATTTTGCCATAGAGTGGAGGCAAATGTTTGCAGTTTTTAATATAATAACTGATGATCAATGGGCCCCACGCCGGTCGGTAATTCGACCATACTTACTATACGTTTAGATAGCTGGCCGCTAGACTAACTTAAAAATAAATAAATAAATAATTATCTGACATAGGCTAATTGAGCACAACCACATTTTCAAATTGCACCTTGTGCATTCTATTATTCTAACTCTCATTCCAGTTATTACTGATAGCAAGTGGCAAGCTGGTGGCTGAAAATCATTGCCATGTTACATGCAGATCCTAAATTCAATTTCCCTCTGACAGGGGCGGACTGGGACAAGAATTTGGCCCTGGCGTATTATCCACAATGGGCTAGAGTGGATAAAATGCCAGGGACGAATTCTTGTCCGAGTCCGCCCCTGGTGTTCACCCATATGCAAACGGTATTCTTCTTCCTTTGAAGATGTCGAAGTGTAATTGTATGTTCAATTCCATCTTATAGCCAATGACCAGCATGACAACATGAAAGTATCCTACTTTCATAAGAAGACAATGGTGAGGTCAGGCAGTATGCGAAGTTATTGAAAAATACAGTATATAATTTAGGTCTACATATAAGGTGGACTGAACCCTCTTTACTTTCATGTTGTCATGCTGGTCATCAGCTATAAGATTGAATTGAACATATAATTACACATTGACATCTTCAAAGGTAGAATAATACAGTTTTGCATACTGTATGAGTGAACTAAAAAGAGACAGGGAACCAGCCAAATACAGCGTGCATCCCATATGGCACCCTATGGGCTCTGGTCAGAAGTAGTGCACTTTGGGGAATAGGGTGCCATTTGAGGCATAACCATAGGCCTTCCAGCTCCTTCATCTATGCCATAAGTCATCTCTGGAAGGCTGATCTGGGTGACCCTGTTCATTTTTTCCATTGATACAATGGGACTGATTGAATAGACCAAATTGATAGCCACTGGCCATGTGCTAATTCTCTGCCCTCTACCAGTGACAAGGATCTCTCTGCTACTGTGGCTGACCTCCTTTGATGTAATCATTCACAGACACACACACACACACACATGCACGCAGGCACACACGCACACATACACAGATCATTTTCCATCAAACGTTATCTAAGCAACAACCAATGAAACTATACAACAACCTTTACGATTACAATCTACCAAAATATTTATGCTAAATCAGTTTGAATAGCTAATTGGGTTGTTTGGATTTGTAAGACGAAGTATAAAGAATAAACAAGTAGAAAAACAGATCCTTCACTTTAGAAATGAAACTAAAATATATCTACCAGTGTGTGAAAGAGAATAGGCGAAAAACGTATTGCCTATTGCAGTGTGTTATTGGGTAAATTAAGTGAAATCGACTTTAGCCAGTCCTTTCTCGCTCGAGCAAATAACCTTGAAAGAGATGCAGATCAAATACAGTGCTCTTGTTCTTGTTGTAAATCTGCCAGGTCTTCAGAATAACAACACATAAAGACGAGCAACACCCAACTCACCTATTCAATGGACAAATAGCCACTGCACAGAATCATTTCTTGAAGTTACAGAATCCGTAAGGCCTGAGCTGAATGAGTGCAAAATGAGGACACTTGGAGGCTTCCAGAAAGAATAATGGAAGTCACATTTACAAGTTTCATGGTGTTAGGCTGGAGATAAACTATTTCACTTTATGTTTTGCCTTGGCCATAAATCTTGGTGGATTACATAGACAGTGCCTTTCTCTTCCATTTTATCGAACAATACTTCATGCGGAAACACTATTTTTTCATGTGGATTAACCTTAGCTACAGGAGAGGMTGGAGTGCTCTTCTGCCTACTTTGCACTCTGCTTGTCTTAGTTAATAAGTGCAGCATTGAAACATTCTGTAGTTCTAGGATTTAAGTAGTTGTGCGCCTTTCATTACCCTGAGATATTTGTTCATTTAGTATCTTTATCGTATCATTTACAGGTTATTTTCTTGTTTTTCAAGACCAACTATAATCAGTTGGCCAATTGTGTTGCATAGGCCGATCCTTAGACACAGTTGGGAAGGGAGGAGAATTCAGGGTCACACTTTTTTATTTATTTAACTAGGCAAGTCAGTTAAGAACAAATTATTTACAATGACGGGCTACCCCGGCCAAACCCGGACGACGCTGGGCCAATTGTGCACCCCCCTATGGGACTCCCAATCACGGCCGGATGTGATACAGCCTGACTTTCTTTGAATAGTATGGATTTTCCATCTGTAGATGGTCTACAGATTGTCATACTGCACATTTCAGAGAACTATTCCAACCTCATAGTGTGGAAATATGAAACACGTAAAAATTATGTTTTTGACCTCACTGGGCCTTTAATGTGCGCTGGTTTGTGACAGGAATTTCAATAGGGATATTGACTCAGAGCCACCGTAGGTGTCCCCTACARGTTCAAGGCCAACCACAGATAGCATATCATGAATACTATAAAACTGCCCTTACTAAAAGCTAAATATTTAGAGATGGTCCAAATGCAAATGTACCTCTTGGATTTCAGGGAGGTGTCACGTTTCAGGAGAGGCCCCAGATGCAGACAGTGTCGAAGTAACAAAAGTTTATTACTAGAACAAAAGGCAGGCGAAACGACAGTTCAAGGACAGGCAAAGGTCAGCAATCCAGTTTGGTGTGACAAGGTACAGAACGGCAGGCAGGCTCAGGGTCAAGGCAGGCAGAATGGTCGAAACTAGACAACAGGAACTAGAAAAAGACAGGAGCAAGGCGAAAACGCTGGTAGGCTTGACGAATAAATCGAACTGGCAACAGACTAACAGAGAACACAGATATAAATACACTGGGGATAATGGGCGACACCTGGAGGGGGGTCGAGACAAGCACAAAGGAGACAAAGGGCTGTGAGACATGGGWTTGATCCTAGACTCATGAAAAGTGGGATGTATACGGAGGGTACGGGGCAACAAGACGAACAGCAGAGGGGCTAATGATCTTGGAGATGGGGAAAGGACCGATAAATCAGGGGAAAAGTTTTCAGGACTCCACCTGGAGGGGCAGAAACTCGGGTGGACAGCCATACCCTCTGACCTAGATGATACCGGGGAGCCGGGATCCGGTGGTGGTCCACTTGTCATCGATACCTGGAGGTGGTCTTGAGAAGAGCCAACCGGGCTCTCTTCCAGGAACGACGACAGCGGCGGACAAACATCTGGGCCGAGTGTATGCCGACCTCTTCRTCTGGGAAGAGATGGGGCTGATAACCCAGGGAACACTCAAAGMGCGAGAGACCCGTGGCAGAGCAAGGAGGGGTGTTGCAGACATATTCGACCCCCACTAGTTGCTGGCTCCAGGTGGTGGCGTTGGCGGAGACAAGGCAGCAAAGAGTCGTCTCCAGGTCTTGGTTGGCTCGGTCCGACTGGCCGTTGGACTGGGAGTGGAACCCGGAAAACAGGCTGGCAGATGACCCAATGAGTGTGCAGAACGCCTTCCAGAACTGGGACACGTCCGTAAGACGTGCTGCACCATGAACTGGGCCATSTCTTTGGCAMAGGGTAGCTTGGGGAGAGGAATGAAGTGGGCAGCTTTGGAAAACTGGTCCACTGCTATCAGGAGGGCAGTGTTGCCATCAGACGGGGGGAGACCCGTGAAAYGTCCAGGGATATGTGAGACCAGGGACGGTGAGGAAAAGGCAGAGGTTGAAGGAGACCAGCCGGAGCTTGCCGGGGAGTCTTGTTTTGTGCATGTGGTGACGAACGCGGAGACGTCAGGAACCATGGTATGTCACCAAAAGCGTTGTCGCATAAAGGCCAGGATCCGACGGGAACCCGGGTGGCAGGCAAGCTTGGAGGAGTTGGCCCACTACAGGACCGAGGAGCAGACAGCGTCAGGAACAAACATCTGATTATGTTCCAGGTTCTTGTGGTCTGTCATCACAATGAACAGATGTTCCYCCCCCTCCTGCCATTMCCTCCACTCCTCCAATGCCATCTTCACCGCGAGGAGCTCACGATTCCCCACATTGTAGTTCCTCTCCATGGCGTTGAGGTGATGGGAGAAGAAGGTGCAGGGATGTAACTTGAGGTCCAAAGCAGAACGTTGGTACAGGACAGCCTCCACAGCCTCCGACATCCGAAGCATCGGCCTCCACCACAAACTGGCAGGATGGGTCAGGTTGAACCAAGATGGGAGCTGTGGTGAAACGGTGTTTGAGATCCCGGAACGCCCGGTCAGCAGTTGGGACCACATGAACGGAACTCGTTGTGACCGTTGGCCGTGTTGAAGGCAGTCTTCCACTCGTCCCCGTCCTTTATTTACACCAGATGGTAGGCGTTCCGCAGGTCCAGCTTCGAGAACACAGTGCCCCCCTGGAGTGGCTCGAAGGCCGAGGAGATGAGTGGTAGCGGGTAGATGTTCTTCACCGTGATGTCATGAGGCCCAGGTAGTCGATGCACYGGCTCAGGGTCTTGTCCTTCTTCTCCACAAAGAGGAACCCTGCGCCGGCGGGGTAGGCAGAAGGATGGATGAACCCTGAAGCAAGGGAGTCCTTGATGTAGGTCTCCATAGCCTTGGTCTCCAGACCCTAGAGAGAYTACAGTCTTCCCCAGGGTGGAGTGGTGCCTGAGAGAAGGTTTGTCKCGCAGTCATAGGGTCGGCGCGGCAGAAGCGAAGTGGCCCGGGCCTTACTGAACARCTCCCGGAGGTCCTGGTACTCCGCAGGAATGACGGATAGGTCCGGGGCAACTTCTGAGACCCCAGGAAGATGTCCCGGGGCGGACTGCGCTGACATCAGGCAATGAGCGTGACAGAACGGGCTCCAACCAATGATAGCACCAGCAGACCAGTCAATAAGGGAATTGTGTCGCAGGAGCCAAGATAATCSCAATACCACTGGAACCTGAGGTGATTTAATCAACAGGAATTGGCTAGTCTTCCTGTGGTTCCCTGACACACGCAGGTTGATGGGGGTGGTATTGTGTGTGACCCGGCCTATAGAGCGCCCATCCAGCGCTCTAATGTCTATGGGAATGGAGAGGGGCTGAGTGAAGATGCCCAGCTCGGACGCCAGGGTAGCGTCCATGAAGCTCTCATTGGCCCCAAAATCGATGAGTACCCGGAGAGATTTCGACTGGTTCCCCCACAGCAAGATAGCATGAAAAGGGGTGCGAGTAAGCAGAGAGGAAATGTTCTCTGTATGGCCCACCAGAGTACTCACTCCTACCGGTGAGCCTGGTCTTTTAGTGGACAGGTGGCCACGAAATGATCAGCGGTCCCGCAATACAGGCAACTCTTCGTGTGATGCCTGTATAGCCATTCGGCTGGGGACAGCCAAGCTCTGCCTATTTGCATCGGCTCGGGAAGAGGTGAATTGGCCGGGGAGGCGGCGCTGCTAACATCCTGGTTACTGAGGGGCTGGGAAGTTACCGTCGTAGTAGGCTGCCTAACAGACAACCCGCGGAATTGCTCCAGCAATGTGTTCAACGCTCGGTCATGGCGTTCGGCTAAGGTCTGGAACCCTTCCATAAGACTACGAAGCAACTCAATGGTGGCTCCTTTGGAGAAGATGGCGTTGCGGAGCTGGTCCGAGTCTGCTGGGTCAGTCATGGCCAGTTCGTACTATCACGTTTCAGGAGAAGATGCAGACAGTGTCGAAGTAACAAAAGTTTATTACTAGAACAGGGGGCAGGCAAAACGACAGGTCAAGGTCAGGCAGAGGTCAGTAATCCAAATCAGAGTCCATAAGGTCCAGATCGGCAGGCAGTCTTGGGGTCAGTGCGGGCAGAGGTCAATAATCCAGGGTGGTGTGACAAGGTACAGAACGGCATGCAGGCTCAGGGTCAGGGCAGGCAGAATGGTCAAACTGGGAAAACTAGAAAACAGGAACTAGAAAAAGACAGGAGCAAGGGGAAAAAGCTGGTAGGCTTGACAAACAAAACGAACTGGCAACAGACAAACAGAGAACACAGGTATAAATACACTGCGGATAATGGGGAAGACGGGCAACACCTGGAAGGAGGTGGAGACAAGCACAAAGACAGGTGAAACAGATCAAGGTTTGACAATAATGACAAACACTGACACTGATTTTCAGTCTCTGTTCAAACATGCATTTTGTAAAGAGGTTTAAGTGTAAGTTCCTCAAAATGTTTATAATTTATATTAATATTATTTATATATTATTTATATAATAATATAATATATAATATAATATAATATATAATTTATATTGTTGTGTTATTGAATTGTTAATGTGTAATGTTATGTCTGGATGGGGATTGTGGGTCAGGCTCTGATGGAGCATGGGATTGTGGGTGGTAGGGGAGAGGGGGGTGGTAGAGGGTCTTTTGTTTGTGTTAGCCCTTTACCTGTAAGACCCAGAAAAGCCAAGAAAATTAAAAAATAATAATGTATATTTTTTCCCATAACTCCCTCACAGTAACTTCTGGTGGCTCCATAGACGTATTAAGACCATCTGTGAAGCTCTTTATTGTGATGTGCTCGGCAGATGTGTCCTGACGGAGCAGCGGATTGAGTATGGGCTGCAGACACAGGCAGCTGCTCTGCTCTGGACAGGTTCCCTGTCAGCTAAAAGTCAATGCTCACCCAAGTGGAGGAAGTGAACAAAACCTTTGGCCAAGGTCAAGGTTGGGGAAGGCCAAGCAAGTAAGTAATCAACCTCGGCCAGTTTCTCATCCTCAGCCCTCTAGCCACCACGGAGGCTTGCCCGTTTTTGGATTGTGGGGGGGAAACCATGATATGATTCCTAATTGACACCCTGTTTCCTGTATAGTGCAGTACTTTTGATCGAGCACTATGGGCCATGCTTAAAAGTAATGCACTATATAAGGAATAGTGTGCTATTTGGGATGCAACCATTATGTGACTGAATGGTGGTGTTGTGCCTGCCTGGTCATGTCAGAATCTGTCTGTTTTTGAAGAGCACCTCAGCGATCGCATCCTGCAAATGTATGAGGTGTTCATGCACAAAAGTGGGAAGGGATGTTTTATAAGTTAAACAAATCCTGCCCTGTCAACAAGATGGGAAATATCTAAGCTTTTCATTCATATATGTCTGGTTCATTAAGTATGTTGAAAGCGCTAACTGTGGAAACCCAGGAGGCTGAAAGGCAAGGAAAGCTAGAAAGGTCAGGTTTAGCAGCTAGTCTGACCATGTGAAATGTCAGCAAGACAATCTGATAATTTGTAACCCAGAGGTAGCGGGAAAAATCAAGAGGCCAATGTAGGATCTGTAAAAGTCCTGGTGCAAATGTCAGACAAATATGGTCTGGGAGGATGGGAACTGCCAGTCAGGGTTGATGACAGTGAGCAAACACAGGGTGTTCATGTTTTGGTTTAATTTAAAAAAAGACACACTGGGGAAGCCCCTTAGTAAATGATACAGATGTTGTGTTTGTTAAATTTATGCATTTACATTTATCTGGTCCCTTTACCCCGTTGGGTTCTCTTGATGCACTGTATTGAAGTCTAGGGTTTCAGTAGTTTTATTCTGAAAAGCTTTTATCACTTCTTCTTGCCTGGATTTGGGTTTGTTGCACTGTTTCCATGGGGACAGCAGAAAGTTGATGTATGTGTCATCACTTTTTTAGTAGTCTTAGCTAAGCTACTCCAAGTAGTTTTCATTGTCTAGCCTGCATTCAGAGTGTAAGAAGACTATTATTTTAAAAATTACATACATAAGGTGTGATGTATGAATTCATTTCATGAAATTTAGGCTCCGGCCAGTGGGGTATGGGCGTATGTTCTAAATTATTGTTTGTGTGTCTGGGCAGCTAAAATCCCAGACCTTTCATTCTCTGAGCTATGGATTTTGATTCACCATGTACTTACTGTCTGTTGAATTACATCGAATGACTAAAGGGATCCAAATATTTGTGCCTTATCAACTCTCCATAATGACATAACCAAGTGTTAATGAGTATTTTATTTACTGGTAGCATCCATTGAAAGGGAGTGAAACATAGTTGATGAATGGTGATTCTTTTCCCTGTACTGTATTAGCAAAGAGGAACCTTTGTACCTTTCAGTAATCGCATTGAGAGTAATTATGTAAATCTGTACCAGACTAATACTTCAACAGTGTTCTGAATGTTTTTATTGCGCATTAAAAACACATAACCCTCACACCAGGATGGTAACAGCTCTCTGGCACGTTGATGGAACTCTGTAATAGAAAAACAGCATGAGGGAGTACAAAATTGGTTTAATTCCATATTAATACTAACAGTCATTCTCAAATGTAAAAAAAAAATCGAAATAAAATAAAAATGTATTTGTCACATGCACCTAATACAACGGGTGTAACCTTTACTGTGAAATTCTTGCTTACAAGCCCTTCCCAACGGTGCAGAGTTTTATAAAATAAAAGTAAAAAACACAGGTGGAATAAAATACACAAGAATGAAGCCATGTACAGGGAGTATAAATATCAGATCAATGTGCAGGGCTATGAGGTATTTGAGGTACATACTGTATGTACATAAAAGCAGGGTAAAGTGACAAGGCATCAGGATAGATAATAATAAAAGTAAAATTAAAGAACAGAGTAGCAGCATCATATCATGGTAGTAAAAGTTTGTGCGTGTATGTGTTGTGTCGGTATGCAAGTGTGTGTGTTATGTGTGTGTGAATGTACGTTTGTAGTGTGTGTGTGAATGTGTGTTTGTAGTGTATGTATGTGTGTGGGTTTTGTGTCAGAGTGTCCGTGTAGTGTGTGTATAGTGTATATACAGTGCCTTTGGAAAGTATTCAGACCCCTTCCCTTTTTCCAAATGTTGTTATGCTACAGCCTTATTCTAAAATGTATTAAATTTAAAAAATCTATCTACACACAATACCCCATAATGACAAAGTTAAAACAGGTTTTTAGAATATTTTGCAAATTTATTAAAAAAACTAAAACTGAAATCTTATTTACATGAGAATTCAGACCCTTTGRTATGAGACTCGAAATTGAGCTCAGGTGCATCATGTTTCCATTGAACATCCTTGAGATGTTTCTAKAACTTGATTGGAGTCCACCTGTGGGAAATTCAATTGATTGGACATGATTTGGAAAGGCACACACCTGTCTATATAAGGTCCAACAGTTGACAGTGCATGTCAGAGCAAAAACCAAGCCATGAGGTCGAAGGAATTGTCCGTAGCGCTCCGAGACAGGATTGTGTCGAGGCACAGATCTGGGGAAGGGTACCCAAGAACACAATGGCCTCCATTATTCTTAAATGGAAGAAGTTTGGAACCATCAAGACTCTTCCTAGAGCTGACCACCCGGCCAAACTGAGCAATCGGGGGAGAAGGGCCTTGGTAAGCGAGGTGACCAAGAACCTGATGGTCACTCTGACAGAGTTCCAGAGTTCCTCTGTGGRGACGGAAGAACCTTCCAGAAGGACAATCATCTCTGAAGCTCCCCACCAATCAGGCCTTTATGGTAGAGTGGCCAGACGGAAGCCACTGCTCAGTAAAATGCACAACAGCCTGCTTGGAGTTTGCCAAAAGGCTCCTAAAGGACTCTCAGACCATGAGAAACAAGATTCTCTGGTCTGATGAAACCAATATTTAACTCTTTGGTCTGAATGCCAAGCGTCACGTCTGGAGGAAACCTGGCACCATCCCTAAGGTGYAGCATGGTGGTGGCAGCATCAAGTTGTGAAGATATTTTTCAGCGGSAGGGACTAGTCAGGATTGAGGGAAAGATGAACGGAGCAAAGCACATGAAGATCCTTGATGAAAACCTGCTCCAGAGCGCTCAGGACCTCAGACTGCGAAGGTTCACCTTCCAACAGGACAATGACCCTAAGCACACAGCCAAGACAATGCAGGAGTGGCTTCGGAACAAGTCTCTGAATGTCCTTGAGTGGCCCCGCCAGAGCCCGGACTTGAACCCGATCTAACATCTCTGGAGAGACGTGAAAATAGCTGTGCAGCGACGCTCCCCACCCAACCTGACAAAGCTTGAGAGGATCTGCAGAGAAGAATGGGAAAACTCCCCAAATACAGGTGTGCCAAGCTTGTACTGTACCGTCATACCCAAGAAGACTTGGGGCTGTAATTGCTGCCAAAGGTGCTTCAACAAAGTACTGGGTAAAGGGTCTGAATACTTATCTAAATGTGATATTTCAGTTGTTTATTTATTATAAATTTGCTACAATTTCCCGAAACTTGTTTTTGCTTTGTCATAATGGGGTATTTTAGAATATGGCTGTAACGTAACAAAATGTGGAAAAAGTCAAGGGGTCTGAATACTTTCTGAATACTTCCAAATATTAGGAACACTGTCCTAATATTGAGTTGCACCACCCCTTTTGCCCTCAGAATAGCCTCAAATCTACAAGGTGACGCAAGCATTCCACATGGATGCTGGCTCATGCTGACTCTAAGGCTTCCAACAGTTGTTTAAGTTGGCTGGATGTCCTTYYGTGGTGCACCATTCTTGATACACACAGGAAACTGTTGAGCATGAAACATCCAGCAGCGTTGCAGTTCTTGACACAAACCGGTGCACCTGGCACCTCCTACCATAACCCGTTCAAAGGCACTTATAWATTGTGTCTTGCCCATTCACCCTCTGAATGGCACACATACACAACCCATGTTTCAATTGTCTCAAGGCTTCTTTGGGATAGGGTCTAGTTTCCTGAATTTCCGCCTGACTGACGTGCCCAAAGTAAACTGCCTGTTACTCAGGCCCAGAAGCCYGGATATGCATATAATTGGTAGCATTGGATAGAAAACACTTTGAAGTTTGTAGAAACGTTAAAATAATGTATGAGACTATAACAGAATTGATATGGCAGGCGAAAATCCGAAGAAAATCCAACCGGAATATAAGCGCTCCCAGGCTCTTATAATGGGAACCTATTGTTTCTATGTAAATCCGTCTCCCAGGTTGCAATTCCTATGGCTTCCGCTAGATGTCAACAGTCTTTATTCAAGGTTTCAGGCTTGTTTTTTGAAAAACGAACAAGTATTTMGAGTTTTTGTGAAAAGAGCACCGGAACAATATCAGTCTTTCGGTGCGCGAGGGAGAGGGCGTGCACTTACTAATTTTCCTTCCCATTGAACATACTACTTTCCGTATGAAATATTATAGTTAATGAAAATTTTTGAGTACCTGAGAATTAGGTAGAAATGTCGATGTTTGATTTGTTTGGATGAAGTTGGACTCCTTTGTCTGCATGTTGAACGAGTGGATTACTGAAATCGGTGGTGCCAACTAAACTGACTTTTTGGGATATAGATAAGGATTACCATTCATGTTGTAGCTGGGACCCTTGGGATTGAAAACAGAGGAAGATCTTCAAAAGTAAGTGATTTATTTAATTGCTATTTGCGATTTTATGAAGCCTGTGCTGGTTGAAAAATATGTTGATGTGGGGCGCCGTCCTCCTTTCGCAGTAAAGCCTTTTTGAAATTGGACAACGCAGTTAGATTAACACAAATTTAAGCTTTTAAATGATATAAGACTATGTTCATGAATGTTTAATATTACAATTATTTATTTGAATTGCGCGCCCTCCAATTTCACAGGATGTTGTCGGCTTGTGTCCCACTAGCGGGACGCCTCCTCATTCCTGTCTCCTTTCTACACTGATTGAAGTGGATTTCAAATCAAAGTAAATCAAATTGTATTTGTCAGATGCGCCGAATACAACCTTACAGTAAAATGTTACAAGCCCTTAACCAACAATCCAGTTTTAAGAAGAATACAAAAGAAAATAGAAGTATAATGAACAAATAATTAAAGAGCAGCAGTACAATAACAATAGTGAGGCTATATACAGGGGGTACTGGTACAGAGTCAATGTGCAGGGGCACTGGTTAGTCTAAATATTTGAGGTAATATGTACTGTACATGTAGGCAGAGTTATTAATAAAGTGACTATGCATAGATAAAAACAGAGAGTAGCAGCAGCAGTAAAGGGGGGGGGGGCAATGCAAATAGTCTGGGTATTTGCATTTTTTTGTAACAAAAAAAAGTGTTAAACAAATCAAAATATATTTGAAAATTTAGATTCTTCAAAGTAGCCACCCTTTGTATTGATGACAGCTTCGCACACTCTTGGCATTCTCTCAACCAGCTTCATGAGGAATGCTTTTCCAACAGTCTTGAAGGAGTTCCCACATATGCTGAGCACTTGTTGGCTGCTTTTCCTTCACTCTGCGGTCCACCTCATCCCAAACAATCTCAATTGGGTTGAGGTTGGGTGGTTGTGGAGGCCAGGTCATCTGATGCAGCTTCTTTCAGCTGTTCTTGCCATAATATGGACTCTGTCTTTTACCAAATAGGGCTATCTTCTGTATACCACCCCTACCTTGTCACAACACCGGAGCGCCAAGTCTAGGTCAAAGAGTTTTCTAAACAGCCTCTACCCCCAAGCCATAAGACTCCTGAACAGATAATCAAATGGCTATCCAGACAATTTGCATTGCCCCCCCCCCCCCTTCTAAGCAGCTGCTACTCTCTGTTATTATCTATGCATATTCACTTTAATAACTCTACCTGCATGTACGATTTACCTCAATTAACTCTGTACCAGTACCACCTGTATATAGCCCCGCTATTGTTATTTACTGCTGCTCTTTAATTATTTGTTATTCTTATCTCTTACTTTTTTTTGTTGGTATTTTCTTAAAACTGCATTGTTGGTTAAGGGCTTGTAAGCATTTCACTGAGGTCTACTACACCTGTTGTATTCAGTGCATGTGACAAATACATTTTGGATTTGATTTTGATGGGCTCAAATGCATTAAGAAGGAAAGAAATTCCACAAATTAACTTCTAACAAGGCACACCTGTTCATTGAAATGCATTCCAGGTGACTACCTCATGAAGCTTTTTGAGAGAATGCCAAGAGTGTGCAAACCTGTCATCAAGGCAAAGGGTGGCTATTTGAAGAATCTCAAATATAAAATATATTTTGATTTGTTTAACACTTTTTTGGTTTCTACGTGATATCATATGTGTTATTTCATAGTTTTGATGTCTTCACTATTATTCTACACTGTAGAAAATAGTAAAAATAAAGAAAAACCTTGAATGAGTATGCGTTGAATGAGTATGTGTTTCCAAACTTTGGACTGGTACTGTATGTTTTTAGAAATTCTGAAATGTCTTGAAAAAAAGCTGAAATGTCTTGAGTCATCCCCTCTGTTATGGCAAGCCTAAATATGTTCAAGAGTAAAAATGTGCTTAACAAGTCACATAATAAGTTGCATGGATTAGTGTTTAACATGATTTTTAAATGACTACCTTATCTCTGTACCCCACACATACAATTATCTGTAAGGTATCTCAGTCGAGCAGAGAATCTCAAACACAAATTCAACCACATTGTTTTCTTTACTAAAGTTGAGGTTTATTATCATTATTATTATTGCTAAAGGTACTGCATAGGTGTGAACATACATTTATTTTAGCAAGAGATAGCACTTGTATAGCCTAAGAATGTAGCAGAAATATGCAGAAAGTAGTTTTGAATGCATTTTATTGAAGGGAAACAACAACAGACTTGAACTTTTTTGCCAACATAGTGATATATTCTTATATACTGTACAATGAGGAATTCAACTACAAAATACTAGTCGTCTCCCATTTGTTTAACCATTGCCCCCACCCACAAGGTGTATACACAACAATAAATAATAATAAAATAAGTTAATAGATACAAAACGTGAAGAACATAAATCAATCAACTCTAATTAGCACACGTAGGACAGTATGCAAGTGTGTGTGCATGGACTTTGCAGATGTATTTCTCACATGTGCAGCACATAGTATTTGTTTTACAGTCCTTTGGGGGCAGAATTGGCATCTCCTCTTGCCTGCCCCAGCTGTAGTCTCAGGTGGATCAGGTCAAGAATCAGCCCCCTGAATATCTTTCACAAGCCCTGCAGAGGCTGCTGTGCGGGGGAAGCGTTCCCTTCTTTGAATGTGTGGGGTTACAAGTTTCCCAGCTTCCTTTCCCAGCTGCTCCAGGAACACCCTCCTCTTGTTCCGCTTATCAGGTATCCAGGTAGGTTTGATCTTGTTCCATATCATGAAGGCATTGTATGATGACACATCAATGATGTTATGGAAGATGACCAGGGGCTAGCGGGCAGTCATCCTCCTGCACCTGTAAGTTCCAATCACCTTGTCCATGTTGTCCACACCGCCTTTGTTGTGGTTGTAGTCCAGGATGATGGCTGGCTTCCTGTTCTCACGATCCCTGGTCTCAGCCGTTTTGTGCAGTGTGCTCAGGAGGACCACATTCTTGTTCCTCTTGGGAGGTAAGAAACTAGAGTGGTGGTAGTGGTGAAGGCAAACTTTCATGAGAAGTCTCTCTCCCCCTTGTTGCAAGGAGTGCAGGGGGGAGCTCAGGCTTGTTCTTTCTAACTGTGCCAACCATGGTGATCTTCCTCTTCAGGAGCTGCTGGCTGAGTTCATAGGAGGTGAAGAAATTGTCACACATGCCATTTTGCCCCTTCAGATCATCTGTCACATCAAGCACAGCCCACATCCCCTGGTTCTTCTCCGGGCCTCCACTGGTCGACTTCCCCGTGTAGACTTGCATCTTCCAAGCGTAGCTGGATTGTGCGTCACAGGCCACCCATATCTTGATGCCATACTTTGCTGGCTTGCAGGGCATATACTGCCGGAAAGGACAGCGACCTTTTGACAAAACAGATTACTATCAGTAATTAGTATCAGTGTCACAGAAAACAATCACATAAATCAATGATATTACAGCAATATATAATACAATTAATTGTGAAAATCACTTACATTACAGATATGAAAATAAAAATATACCTCTGAATGGAACCAGTTGCTCATCCACTTACTTCAGGACCAGGGTTGTAGAGGTATGGCAGACGCTCCACCCACTTCTCCCAGACCTCTCTTATGGCCGCCAGTTTGTCTCTCACACATCTTGCAGGTCTTGACTCACGGTTATCAAATCGTAGCATTCTTGAGAAAGTGTGAAGACGTTCAGTGGCATCGTGGCACGGAAAATTGCCCTTCCACTCTCTGCATCCCAGAGACTAAATGTAGCCTAGACTCGGGACCTATACACACCCGCTAAGATTAGCAGCCCTATGTAGGCACGCAGGTCAATCTCATCCATCCTTTCCCAGTTGTCTCCATATTTACGGAAACCCTCCAAATTTGTCATCTCCAGGATGATTTATTCGATGGCTGGGGTGATGAACATGTAAAACGTTGAGGCGATGTCCTGGGCATGGGCAACTGCATGTCCCTGGGGTCATCCTTATGACATTTTGTGCTGCCATCCTGCCCTGGTTGTCATATGGTGACAAGGACCATGTTATTTTGCTGTTCTTTGACAAAAATGTCTCCCTTTCAGCTTGGGGGATTTCTTCTTCATCTGAAGATGATGCATCATGCTCTGGGTTGTATTCTTACCCATCTTCTTCTTCAGATACCTCCTGCTCTTCTAAATCATTGTTCTCTTGTTCCTCCTGGACATCTAAAAAAATAATATCTATGACCTGTTGGGCACTGAAACGTGCACTCATGGCTTAAGCAAAGAGAGAACTGGGGGGACTGTCATCTGCAGCACCTTTTATAGCCTCTGTGTGTGTTTTTGTGGTGTGTAAATGATTTTATAACTGCCGGGTCAAAAATGACCCCAAGACAATCTTTGTACCCTGGTGGTGTACAGCTTTCATGGAAATATTAACAAAGGCAATGTTTCACTTTTTCTAATGCTGGGGTCACTCTAGGAAAAGTCATAAAATTTCAAGTTGAAAGAATATCATTTAGGGGTTTTTCTCTGCTGTTAAACATAGTGGCGGGTCATTTCTGACCCTTAAGACAACACAAGTGTTAAAACAGTTAAGAGTTTAATCTGAGGATGGATCAGCAACGTTGTGGATACTCCACAATACTAAACTAACTGACAGAGTTAAAAGAAGGAAGCTTGTACATGCATCCTATTTGCAAAAACGCACTAAAGTAAAACTGCTAAAAATGTGGCAAAGAAATTAACTTTTATGTCCTGAATACAAAGTGGTATGTTTAGCGCAAATCCAACACAACACATCGCTGAGTACCACTCTTCATATTTTCAAGCATGGTGGTGGCTGCATCATGTTATGGGTATGCTTGTCATCGGCACAGACTAGGGAGTTTTTTTATTAAAAGAAAGGGAATAGAGCAGTAGAGGCTCCTCTGTGAATTTCTGAAAATGTTTAATAGTGAAACAATAAAAAAGTGATCCTTTCTAGATAAAACTATACTTAATACATGTCTCCAAATAATTCATTACAACACACTGTTTTGTAATGAAGGTCTACAGTAGCCTCAACAGCACTCTCTGGGGTAGCACCATGGTGTAGCTGGAGAACAGCTAGTTTCCGTCCTCCTCTGGGTACATTGACTTCAATACAAAACCTCATGGTTTTCACCCCTTTCCATAGACTTACACAGTAATTATGACAGGTTGTAGGATATCCTCCAGAAGTTATCAAAGCTCTTGCAGTATGAATTGACATGTTGTCGACACAATCAATGCATCAGAGAATGAATCTAGTACTGAAAGCATAAACTACAGCTAGTACTGCAGTGCATAAAATGTGGTGAGTAGTTGACTCAAAGAGAGAGAAAGACAGTTGAACAGTTTTAATGAAATGTATTTATTTAAAAAATAAAGGAGAAGCAAGTGAGAGTAAGAGAGAGATATTTCGTTATATATTTTTTTTCACTTTCAGTTACCTAGCTAGCAAATGCAGCTAGCTAGTTTAGCCTACTCAAACACCCAGCTCAAACAGAGAGGGATGCTATGTTAGATAACTGGCTATGGCTATCCAACACTGGAAGTCAAGGTAAGCCTTTGGTTTTATTAATTTATTGCCATCGGGGCCCGTCGGTGTAACTGCTAAACTGCTTACTGTACACTGTACTGCATGATTGCAGCAGGTTAATTAACACGCTAGTTTTAGTAGCTAGCTACTGTATGTTGACTAGGACATTAAGTGACAACGATGTAGGCTGTGCGTAGCGGTTAACAGTTATGGTCTGAATGTTTGGCTTAGAAAGGTTTTTTCGCCTGGTCACAGACAGCTGTTGTATTGTGCACTGAAGTCCACAAGCAAAGTTAAAATGTGAGAGGAGAAGGAATTATTCAATGCAATTGAAAAATGTTTCTTAAATGGAAGCAAACGGAACGAAATAGGGATAAACATACCTGGATTTGTCCAATAGAAACTCTCAACCGTTGGACTAATGCCTACACCCTAGATCAGCAAGATAGTGCAAGGAGGTATTGAATGCATCTCTGTCTGGATTACTCAAATTTTTCTCTTGACCTGTTGTAGCAACCTCAAGACGGGTATGGGGAAAATGGTAGTAGCCTAAACCTATCGATGTTACATTGAGCTGAGGGAATGGAATATGAATGACAGTCATCCAATATGTTATAATAGATAGAAGGCCATGACCTTAAAGAAAATCCTCCTCCCTCATCTTAAACGGCACTGACCGCCACTGGAATAGAGCTAAGCATAGGCAAAATCCTAGAGGAAAACCCGGTTCAGTCTGCTTTCCAACAGACACTGAGAGACATATTCACCTTTCAGCAGGACAATAACCTAAAACAGAAATATACACTGGAGAAGCTTACCAAGACGACATTGGATGTTCCTGAGTAGACTAGTTAGAGTTTTGACTTAAATCGGCTTGAAAATCTATGGCAAGACTCTGAAGATATTGTACAACACAGGTGTGCAAAGCTCTTAGAGACTTACCCAGAAAGACTGACAGCTGTCATCGCTGCCAAAGGWGATTCTAACAAGTATTGACAGGGGGTGTGAATAATTATGTAAATAAGGTATTTCTGTAAATTTCAACAACAACAAAAAAAATCACTTTGTCATTATGGTATTGTGTGTAGATGATTGAGAAAAAAAATCTATTTCATCCATTTTAAATTCAGGCCAGGCAAAAATTGTGAAAAATGTTCCATTTTCCGATTTTCCGATATTTTGAAAATATAACTTTCATACTTTCATAAAATGTACAAATAAATTGGCAATAATGTATATAAATTCTTGATTTGTATCATTTTATCCCAACTCTGTCAGCTACACCTGTCATACATTTTGTTCTTGATAGCATGTTTCATGTAGAACTTCAACCTCTATTTTTAAAACTCTCCATGTTGAATCATATATCATTCAAAAGCTTGTTTTCCGGATCATATTGTTAGCTAGTCCATACATGCCTATATCCTTTGTAGACATAGTGCTTTGTGCTGAAAGATTAGTAGTTTCCTGACATCCGATTGGTTACTGGTATTTAAAGGCCCTTTCCAGAAACCTGATTGGTTAAAACGCCTCACGTGCCGCGCAACACTTCCTTGCTTGAAAATATATTCCGCAAAGAATCCACGTTTATTTCATACTTTTATTCCACATGTCACAAATAAACCAACTTGTACATCATTTTATTTGCCCTAAGTGTCTAAACACTGGACTGAATATCACCATAGACCCCACCAACCAGGGATTCTGTCATTCTCATGATAGAATGTGCACACTGTGAAGGTGATCGTGATGCATTTTGGAGGAGTGTTTACACTTCCTCCAGGCTGCAGGAGTGCTCCAGGGGAGATGTGGCATTTGATATACATGTGAGGATGGTTCTTCTAGACCACAAGCTTTGACCTGGTTATGCAGCTCTAAAGAAAATAAGCAAAGTCCTAGGGATTCCTTCCTTGCGTCTCAGCTCATATCAGAGACATGACAGGAGAATGACAGGTAAATAAAAAGGGAGAGTAGCCCATTATTGTCAGGTGACCTGCTGTGTATAAATAATGTATTTCCTTGCTCCAGCAAATGTATTCAAAGTGAATAAACACAGTGATAGGAAAAACATAACTATACAGTGAGACTGTCACATAGGCCTACAATGTCATAGGGCTGTAGCCTACTGTGATTACTGAGGAATTATCTTCACATTAAGTAAATACATGCTGATATGCTAATATTTACATAGGTTAACGTGCTGATATTTAGTCCTGCTGTTTTGACTGTAATGTCAACAGACATAAGTACTTTTCCCCCCCAATTAAGTTGCAAAGATTCAGAGAGGGCTACAGTCAATGGAGAGTGCTGCAAAGATAATTAGAAGAGCATACGCAGATATATACCCAGACATAGCAGAGATGTTGGAGGATGAGGATGCCATCATAGATATTCATGTATCCTTTGATGGCACTTAGCACAAGAGAGGATTCACTTCCAACTCCGGGATAGGTGTGTGCATTTGTGCTGGTACCAGCGAGCCCTAGAATATGGTGACGATCCACCCAGTCACAAAAACCATGGAGGCCTTAGATTTTTGTATAGAGAGGTTGCACAGAAAATGGTTCCCTGTATATCATAGGATGTCAAATGATAACCTCCTCAAAAGAATGTAGCACGGAGGAACCCAGAATGCAAAGGAATGTCTGAACGCTGTAATATGGTCGCGATGCCCCAAAATTGTCTTCATGCCCAAAAGCCATGTTGACGCAGCAGCCAGTATGGCAGTAGCCACACTCAATGAGGGAGCCACTGCTATATCAAATGTGATGGACAAATTGTGGCTTGACAGCACTTTGGTGACACTGGAAGCAATCAGAGAGGAGGATGCGAGGCGTGTTGTGAGACCTGATGCTGCTTCAATGGGGTGTGCCAAGCGTAGGCGCAGGTCCCATGACACAGTCAAGAAAGTAAAGCGGCACCAGCAACAACTCAGAGGGCCTTACATATGGGACAGGCATAGCTGATTAATGTTCTGCACATTTCAACAGCCATACAAAAGCCTTGTATGTGACAAATTGAGCAAAGTGATTTGAGAATTAGCCCAAAACTGCAGTATTCAAAGCATATGCTCTATTGCTTGAAGCAAATGTAATTGACATGCTAATGTATTTGTAAAAGGTAGATTTGATGTTAATTTGTCAGTTTAGAAGTGATATATGAATAAGAGATTAATTAATAAATGTTACATAAATGGTCATATTTATGGAAATTATGTTACAATTGCATTAGCCTATCTTTATCGTCCATTTTCTCAAATTGACATGTTCCCCGTGCGCCAATTACATTTTATCAGTCTTTAAAGGACTCACATTCACATTCTTCCACACACAGGTTCTTAGGTCTTATAGTCAAACTTATACAGAGGCTTTTTTGATATCTTGTGTCGTTTTGATTTTAAGTGTAATGTTATCTGTAAATATATGCAAAATATGCATCCGTCATACATGTGAATAGTGTTTTTCAAATAATTCCATTAAATGACAATATTTTGATAAACTGTCTGTAAAAGTCTGGCCATTGAGTGTCTTATCACAATAAAACAAAAACAACGTGTTGTGTTGAAAAACGGATTCTCGTAATATACAAATCTGCGCATATTTAAGGTTTTGCTTCATTTGCATATTTTAATTTGAACTTGTAATACAAATATCTATTGTATTTCTGTATACTTTCAACTGGTAAAGTTTCAGTCTGATGAGAGTAAAGGAAAAAAATCCATAATAATACAACAAAATAATCGATTGCGATGCAGTGGTCTAGGGCACTGCATCGCAGTGCTAGCTGCGCCACCAGAGTCTCTGGGTTCGCGCCCAGGCTGGGCTGGGTTCGCGCCCAGGCTCTGTCGCAGCCGGCCGCAACCGGGAGATCCGTGGGGCGACGCACAATTGGCATAGCGTCGTCCGGGTTAGGGAGGGTTTGGCCGGTAGGGATATCCTTGTCTCAGTATGTAAAAAAAAAATATATATATATATAAAAAAATATATATAATAATAATAATGTTATAAAATGTATGCACTCTACTGTAAGTCGCTCTGGATAAGAGCGTCTGCTAAATGACTAAAATGTAAATGTAAATGTAAAATGTGGAACAAGTCAAGCGGTATGAATAATTTCTGAAGGCACTGTAGATGCAAGGATTGACCATCCAAGATATGCAAATTGTATTTTTAAGCATTGTTTGAGGCTATACAGTGTTCGTTAACATTTATAATGTTTACAAACATTGGAGTAATGTTATAAGCTTATATGTTGGGTTCTGATGAGGTATGACAGTTGAACTAAGCTGATGAGGCATTTATAAGTTACAGTATATTATTCAAGAAACAATGAGATCATGAATGTTTAAGTCCACAAATGGATGTAGCAACTGCAGATTTCCTCTTTAAGGTAAATGTCAATATTGTTCCCCAGGACACCTCTCACTAGAAGTTCAAATTTGGCAAAATAATGCAGTGTTGAAGAAAACTTTATACATCCAAGTTGTGATGATGATGGCCCATACTCAGAGTTCTCATCGCACCTTTCAATCACAAAAGCAATTAAAGGCCCAGATGAGATGAAAATCAGAGGAAAATAAATCATTGATAAATCCCATTAGAACAGAAGGAGAAGACCCAACTGCACCAAACCTTAGTGAAACAATCAACTCAGAGGCAAAGCATTAAACCAACCGACTAGGCTGCAAATGTGGCTTCCCTGTCCTTAGGTCAGATGATCCAATCGCGAGCCATGAATAACCTTGCTGGAGAAAAAGCAATTATCCAGCAATACTGACAAAAGGCCCAGGCCTCTGACGTCGGAAAGGGCAGGGTGGCACAGGCTGGGCAATGTCTTCTGCTAGGCTTTTGCCTTTGACCAGGGTGGAATTAAAATAAAATCACAAGTCAGGTGTATTCAGGATGCTTTGAATGATGAATTAACATTCAAAACTTGACAACTTAGTTTGAAGTACTAAAAGTACAAAACAAGCTAGTATTTCCAACAACAACAGAAATACTTGCAACATTGTCCAGGACAGCTTAAAACAAGTAGTTTCACAGGCAAAACTTGGAAGAAGTGGAAAAATAGAAGAATTATGGAGAATAACAGTATTGTTTTGCTGACACAGTATTGTTTTGCTGACACAAGCACACTACTTACTCTATAATTTAGCCCATTGTAAGCAATTAGATTTGTTCCACTGGCTTACATTAGCTATTGTGAAAGACCAAATACATAAGTTCAGATGTGTGAGAAATGTTACTTGGTGGAGGGGACAAAAATGCTGACCTGAGCCTGCATTTTGGCCTATTTTACTTGTTGTTAATTGAGATACATTAAATATACCTCCAAAATATATTTTTGTTATTTTGAAACAAATGTTCTGCAATTCTACCTACTGTAACATAATTTATCACCTCTCTTGGGTAGGCTATTTCATGACAATTTCTAAAATCATTTATCATATATTATTATTATAAAAAAAAACATTTAACCCTTCCACCCTCTTCGGAGGACAAATATATATATATTTTTTTTTCACAGCTTTTCTGCTACACATAGTACATACATTTTATACATACATTTTACATGTACATTTGACATTTTGCATACACATTTGACATACAAATTTTACATACATGGTACTTTTATATAAAGCAGTCACATAACAATAATACATTACCATACATAAGCTCTTTAATCTCAACCCTCAGCCACTCTCAGCCCATCCCACCTATCACCATAGACCACCCTCGTTTGGTTTCCATGTGCCATATACTTTCAATTGTGCTGTGATGTTTTACATCATTTTTTAACCTTTCTAATCTAATCGTGTGACCATAAACAAGCTACATAGGGGCAATACCAGAATAAATTATCTATTGATTCTGTCTCTTCGCAGCTAAATCTACAAAGCTGAGATTGTTGTATGCCCCATACATATAGCATTCTGTTGGTGGCAAGAATTGTATATAATAATTTAAATTGAAAAAGTCTAATTGTTGAATCAAGTGTAGTTTTTTGAACCAGTTCATAATTGATACATCGAAAAGCTCCTCCCATTTATTTTGCAACCTGTATGGCGCAGCTGTCAACATTTTTATCCTCAAATGAAACTTCCTTTCAGCCAATTTGTATCTTCAATATATGGCAGGCAAACAAGTTCCCTTCCTTTTCCACTTGCCTCCTCCATTTTTGTGGTAGTGCTGCAATCAGTTGGTTGTAAATTTGGATTGAGCAGATATTCCCATATATTTTCTATAGCTGCATATGCGACATAACTCTAAAATCAGTTTTACCCTTCGTGAAATTCTGTTTAGTTTATTTTTTTGCCAAATTCTGTTTTCCAGGTTCTGTTTTTCCAGGTTACAGATTTGTAATTTTTTTCTTCAGATTTTCACTCTCAAAATCACACTTTTTTATGTGGAAAGGTCTACAACAATGAGAAGAGTGATATTCATATGCAGAATCTAATGAGCATAATACAAAAATCCCCATTAAAAACCTGTCAGTTTAAGCTAGAGACATCATTTAGCATTGGATGTGTCTCTATCCACTGCATCCGCCTATGTCACACTTCCGCATCTGCGGTGAAAGGTGACAGAGCTAGAGCTGTGTTTGTCAGACCATGAGACATTCCGAAAAATGGTCTTCTCACAAAATCATTTTTGCTTTAAGACCCCCACAAGTGTCTTGGGACTCATCTGAAGTCGGTACAGCCGATCTGCCAACTTCTGTCTGTAGCGTTAGTCAGGGCTTGGACTCTTATGGATTAAACCACATCAGGCGACCACTTTTGAGGTCTGAGAAAAATAACATAAAATACATTTGGGAGGGTGTAGTTGCCCTTTAATTCATTTGCGCACCTAACAAGATGCCGTTCGTTTGGCTAGTGGTGTTTCGGTACTGTAAAATGTACACTAGTGTAACCTATACAGTACAAGTCAAAAGTTTGTGCACACCTACTCATTCAAGGGTTTTTAGTTATTTTTACTATTTTCTACATTGTAGAAAAGTAGTGAAGACATCAAAACAATGAAATAACACACATGGAGTCGTGTAGTAAACAAAAAAGTGTTGAACAAATGAAAATGTATTTTATATTTGAGATTCTTCAAAGTAGCCACCCTTTTCTAACAGTCTTGAAGGAGTTCCAACATATGCTGAGCACTTGTTGGTTGCTTTTCCTTCACTCTGCGGTCTAACTCATCCCAAATCATGTCAATTAGGTTGAGATCAGGTGATTGTGGAGGCCAGGTTATCTGATGCAGCACTCCATCACTCTCCTTCTTGGTCAAATTCCCTTACACAGCCTGGAGGTGTGTTGGGTCATTGTCCTGTTGAAAATCAAATGATAGTCCCAATAAGTGCAAACCAGTTTGGATGGCATATCGCTGCAGAATGCTGTGGTATCCATGCTGGTTAAGAGTGCCTTGAATTCTAAATAAATCACTGACAGTGTCACCAGCAAAGCACCCCCACACCATCGGAGATCATCCGTTCACCTACTCTGCGTCTCACAAAGACACCGCGGTTGGAACCAAAAATCTCAAATTTGGACTCATCAGACCAAAGGACAGATTTCCACCAGTCTAATGTCCATTGCTCATGTTTCTTGGCTCAAACAAGTCTCAAATCAAATCAAATGTAATTTGTCAAATACACATGGTTAACAGATGTTATTACGAATGTAGTGAAATGCGTGTGTTTCTAGTTCCAACAGCGCAGCAATATCTAACAAGTAATATTGAACAATTCCACAACAAATACCTAATACACACAAATTTAAGTAAAGGAATGGAATAAAAATATATAAATATATGGATGAGCAATGGCAGAACAGCATAGGCTAAGATGCAATAGATAGTATAGAATACAGTATATAAATATGAGATGAGTAGTCCAAGATATGTAAACATTATTAAAGTGGCATTATTAGGTGACTAGTGTTCCATTTATTAAAGTGGCCAATGATTTCAAGTCTGTATGTAGGCAGCAGCCTCTCTGTGCCAGTGATGGCTGTTTAGCAGTCTGATGGCCTTGAGATAGAAGCTGTTTTTCAGTCTCTCGGTCCCAGCTTTGATGCCCCTGTACTGACCTCGCCTTCTGGATGGTAATGGGGTGAACAGGCAGTGGCTCGGGTGGTTGTTGTTCTTGATGATCTTTTTGGCCTTCCTGTGACATCGGGTGCTGTAGGTGTCCTGGAGGGCAGGTAATTTTCCCCCAGTGATGCGTTGTGCAGACCACACCACCCTCTGGAGAGCCCTGCGGTGGTAGGCGGTGCAGTTTCCATACCAGGCGGTGATATAGCCCGACATGATGCTCTCAATTGTGTATCTGTCAAAGTTTGTGAGGGTTTTACATGACAAGCCAAATTTCTTCAGCCTCCTGAGGTTGAAGAGGCGCTGTTGTGCCTTCTTCACCACACTGTCTGTGTGGGTGGACCATTTCAGTTTGTCAGTGATGTGTACGCCAAGGAACTTAAAACTTTCCACCTTCTCCACTGCTGTCCCATCGATGTGGATAGGGGGTGCTCCCTCTGCTGTTTCCTGAAGTCCACGATCATCTCCTTTTGTTTTGTTGACATTGAGGGAGAGGTTATTTTCCTGACACCACACTCCGAGAGCACTCACCTCCTCCCTGTAGGCTGTCTCGTCATTGATGGTAATCAAGTCTATTACTGTTGTGTCGTCTGCAAACTTGATGATTGAGTTGGAGGTGTGCAGGGCCACGCAGGCATGGGTGAACAAGGAGTACAGGAGGGGGTTGAGCAAGCACTCTTGTGGGCCCCAGTGTTGAGGATCAGCGAAGTGGAGATGTTGTTTCCTACCTTCACCACCTGGGAGCGGCCCGTCAGGAAGTCCAGGACCCAATTGCACAGGGCGGGGTTGAGACCCAGGGCCTCAAAGTTAGTGATGAGCTTGGAAGGTACTATGGTCTGAATGCTGAGCTATAGTCAATGAACAGCATTCTTACATAGCTATTCCTCTTGTCCAGATGGGACAGGGCAGTGTGCAGTGTGATGGCGATTGAATTGTCTATAGATCTATTGGGGCGGTAAGCAAATTTAAGTGGGTCTAGGGTGACAGGTAAGGTAGAGGTGATCTCAAAGCACTTCATGATGACAGAAGTGAGTGCTACGGGGCGATAGTCATTTAGTTCAGTTACCTTCCTTTGCATTATTGGGTAGAGGAACAATGTTGGCCATCTTGAAGTATGTGGGGACAGCAGACTTCTTCTTATTGGTGTCCTTTAGTAGTGGTTTCTTGGCATCAATTCGACCATGAAGGCCTGATTCACGCAGTCTTTTCTGAACAGTTGATGTTGAGATGTGTCTGTTACTTGAACTCTGTGAAGCATTTTTTGGGGCTGCAATTTCTGAGGCTGGTAACTCTAATGAACGTACCCTCTGAAGCAGAGGTGACCCTGGGTCTTCCTTTCTTGTGGCGGTTCTCATGGGAGCCAGTTTCATCAAAGCTCTTTATGTTTTTTGCGACAGCACTTGAAAAAACGTTCAAAGTTCTTGACATTTTTCGGATTGACTGACCTTCATGTCTTAAAATAATGATGGACTGTCATTTCTCTTTGCTTCTTTCAGCTGTTCTTGCCATAATATGGACTTGGTCTTTTGCCAAATAGAACTATCTTCTGTATACCACCCCTACCTTGTCACAACACAACTGATTGGTTTAAACGCATTAAGAAGGAAAGAAATTCCACAAATGAACTTTAAACAAGGCACTCCTGTTAATTGAAATGCATTCCAGGATACTACCTAATGAAGCTGGTTGAGAGAATGGCTACTTTGAAGAATCAGAAATATAAAATATATTTAGATTGGTTGAAAAAACGTTTTGGTTACTACATGATTCCATATGTGTTATTTCATAGTTTTGATGTCTTCACTAATATTCTACAATGTAGAACATTTATATAAATAAAGAAAAACCCTGAAATGAATAGGTGTGTCCAAACTTTTGACTGGTACAGTATGTGATGGCAGAGTTTGCAAAAACAAATGACCACCCGATTTATATCATTCTACCAGGTAGGCCTACTTTGGAGTCAACATCTAACTGTCTACACAACACACACGGGTACACACAAACAGGCGTTACTTCTTCAGAAAGTTGCAGGAAATACAAATCGCTGATGCATTAATTTCATGAATTATGAGAAACTAGTTAAATTTAACCACGGGACAACCAGTTGTTTGAGCTGCACGCTCTTACTGCCCGACAGATGATATTCTGTTCAAACTTGGCTATGAGCGCAGCGCATGTGTTTGCACGCTGCACACATAGCAAGGTGTATGTTGATAAGCTAGGTTAACTGCTGCTATGATTGTCCCTTTTTTCTTTCCCTTCCTCCCCATCAGGCCGACTGTCGTTTTGTCTCCAGAGTTCCTCTGCCAACAGCCCATATAGACTATACAGCGTTAACTTGCCACATGCCACTACGGCCACCCAGAGTGGCTTGTGCATATTGGCAGCATACTGTATAGCAGGTTGTGCATCAATAAAGGTCTGGTTGTTAAAGTGTAACTGACAGCGTTTTAACTGCTTTGCAGACATCAAACCAACAGACAATCATAATATCAGTAAAAAAGATCACATTCCCAGTTTATGCTACAATACCAACTTTATAAGTTTTAAAAATAGATTATATTTGACTCAACATTCTATGACGTACAGAAAGGCATTGTTGGCAGAATAGATGGAGGCAGTTAAATGCATACTTAATATAATTGACCTATACATTTCGTGGAAGTCCCAAAAATATTGCTATCAGGTTATAAATCACAGCTGGCCTGGTACATTGTTTACTGCCTCCATTCTGAATGCACTTTTTCAGTTTCAATTACTCTATATTTTGGACAAAAACAGACAAATGTAACTAAGACTGAGAATTTCAATACAATCAAACTAGCAAGGGAAATGATCACAAGTCAGTCATAACGTGGCTAATAGGCTAGTGTATATATGTATGTAGCACACCAACAACACAGAGCCGAACGTTAGCTAGATAGCTAGCTAGCTTCTAGGAGGATGTCATGTAATTGGAGGAGTGGGTGTGACTGACTTTTTCCCTTATTTCGTTTTTTTTGTGGCTACACCGTTAGAAATGCAGATGTCATTTAGTTTCCTAGCAAGAAATGTGAATTGCTTTGCTAGCTAGCTATGCTAAACTTAAACAATGGTTCTCCAGTTAGCATATCTCGTGCGTTCGCAAATTCACTCTGGAAATCTACTTCGATTTCAGAGCACTCTCATCTGAGTGTGTCAGAGCACAGAATAACTGATGAATTTACGAACGTGCAACACCGGGGAAATATGACCGGTGTCATCACAACCGGTCTAGATAACATGGAAACAGCCTAACCAGCTCTGCTATGGTGAGTAAAAGGGTCAGAGTGAGGTGTTCTCTCATTTGTGTCTGGAAGTAGTCAGCTAGCAAACTAGCTAACTTTAGCCAGTTAGCTTGGGGCTTGGTTGGGACAAGCATTGGCAGGCAAACTGCAGGACGAGCAGGGTACTTACGATACCCCAACGTTTATCAGTGCAATTGTGACGGCCAACTAGCTGAAAAAGTTTGAGAGGGTTTATCTAATGTTCCTTCGTTAGATTTTAGCTCATCTTGCTCAGGTTAGCATTAGTGATTGATGTTGTTGTTGTTGATGTGCATATAGGGAAAGATAGCCTACCTTTTTATGGTTGTTTGATCAAAAAGGCTGTAAAGTTCCCAAACGTAAGAGGACTCCCAAATGTAAGAGGACTCCCGTGGTATGTACATACCACACATGCATAGATAATCCGTGCACCTACTTTGTGTCTCACAAAGATACGGCAGTTGGACCAAAAATCTCAAATTTGGACTCATCAGTCAAACTTCACCGGTCAAATGTCCATTTCTCGTGTTTCTTGGTCCAAGCAAGTCTCTTCTTTTTATTGGTGTCCTTGAGTAGTTTTGATGTCTTCACTAGTATTCTACAAGTAGAAAAGAGTAAAAATAAAGAAGAACTCTGAAATGAGTAGGTGTGTCCAAACCTTTGACTGGTACTGTCACGTTCCTGACCTGTTTTCTGTTGTTTTGTATGTGTGTGATGGTCAGGGCGTGAGTTTTGGGTGGGCATTCTATGTTGTGTGTTTCTATGTTGGTTTAGGGTTGCCTGGTATGGCTCTTAATTAGAGGCAGGTGTTTTGCGTTCCTCTAATTAAGAGTCATATTTAGGTAGGTTGTTTCACTGTGTTCGTTGTGGGTGGTTGTTACCTGTCTCTGTGTTTGTGTTCTGCACCAGATAGGTCTGTATCGGTTTTGCACGTTTGTTATTTTGTAAGTTGTTTGTAGTGTTCACTTGTTCTTATAATTAAACATGTTGAGCACTGGCTACGCTGCATTTTGGTCCTCTCCTTCACCCCAGGAAGAAAACCTTTACAGGTACAGTATTTGAAGAAATCCATTCAGGTGTATTTTATGGCTTTTGCCTTCTAATGATCTAAAGTTGTGCTATACCAACTCCCTATAAACACACAGTCCAGTTCAAAGTGAATGGTGGCAGGCCCTTGTGGCAAATGCTTGTTTGCATAAAGGCTTACTGTTGCTCTGATTGGCTATGGTGCACGGTCTGCATAGACTCCGGTCCAGGATGAGACAGATGTCTTTATTAGGTTTTATTTACTGCAGTGTCTATTAATTGTCCAAACGCACGGCCGCCGTAGCGGCATGTGGCAAGTTAACGCTGTATAGTCTATATGGGCTGCTATCAGAGGAGGGGAAAGAGAAAAGGGTCACTCATAGCAGCAGTAGAACTAGTTTCTCATAATTCATGAAAATAATGTATCAGTGATTTGTATTTCCTGCAACTTTCTGAAGAAGTAACGCCTGTTTGTGCGTGCCTGTGTGTGTTGTGTAGACAGTTAGTTAGCATGCCAAAACAGTAATTTCTAAGGCTTTACCAAAAACCTTCCCAATTAAATGTTGACTCCAAAGTAGGCCTACCTGGCAGAATCGGGTGGTCATTTGTTTGTTGAGTCAAATATAATCTATTTTTAAAACCTCTTATAAAGTTGCTATAGAATTTTCACAAATGTCTTAGTATATGTATTTCCCAAACATTTTAAGAATTAATGAAAGCGTGTAAATTACCATATCTAACTGCTCGCTTGTGTAAAATGACACTTTTACATGATTCCATATGTAAAAATAAAAAAAGTGTCATTCTTCCTGGGGGTGTATATGAAAAGATTGTCATGAGATTTCAAGTTGCTAAAATGCTGTCAGTTCCACTTTAAATAAATAGTTTAATCCATTCTGTGAGTTCCTGGTTGCAACGGCGCCGTGAGATAGTTTAGGCAGAGCTCTCTGTATAATATTGTACACATTGTAATCCACCTCATTTTCACACATTGCTATGGGCACAGCCAAACAACTGAAGTGATGGATTCGCTTTCTGCTTTAATGGAACATTTGCCAGTCAATTATTTGAAGGAGTCAATTTATTTGAGTATAAAAGTTAAGTAAACAAGTGTAAATATATAAGTGTCATTTTGTATATTATTTCATTTAAGTTCACTAACGTGAGCTAGACCCACTATTAGGCTAGTTATGTTGTGATAATAATGTTAGTTGTGCTGTGTCAGAGTTAAGGGCCATTTACCAAGCCATTAACTATAATGATAACTATAATGATAAACTAACTATAGGCTAGATGGCACAAGACTATTCATGAGGTCTCTAACTCACAATGGTTCAGACCATTGAGTGCTGTTCATTGTCATAGTGGATTTTTTTCCATCCTCCCCTGAATCTGAACTAACTTGCCTAGTTAAATAAAGGTTACATTTTAAAATTGCAAATATATCATAGTCATGGCATAAGAGCTTATTGAAGATTGATATCCGAATATCCACCGAATATCCAATATAAAACTAACTTTACCCTGGTGCTCAAACATCCTTTTTTGTTTCATCCTGAAATAACTGAATAGACCCACAGCCTAGGCCTGATTATGCATCCATTTGGATCAGTTTGGGTCTATTCTCGACAGTTTAGAAGGTCAGAAAGGTACATTAGCAGGCCACTCATATGGTATATTTTGTCAGGATGTAGCCTGGAGTGAAGATAGGCCCGCTACTATTGGAAAGTATGGACTTCTCCTTTCCAACTCCCCATCCGTTCTTAATGTTGATGTAGCATATTTTACGTTTAGCAAGCAAGAGCAAGCGTGCATCTCTCGTCCAATAGCATAGGCTAGTAGGTTAAAAAAAAGTAGAAATACGTGTCAAACTAGTTTTTGTAGTCTGGCTTTTCCTGGGAATCCACAAGATTTAACAGGAATATACGTGGCAGCGGAGTGGCCTAGTGCATAATTGCAACCTATTTGTTGTGGTAATTGCACTGTTTGCTCTATTACCTCGACTAACCTGTGCCCCCGCACATTGACTCTGTACCGGTACCCCCTGTATATAGCCTCACTACTGTTATTTTATGGCTGCTCTTTAATTATTTGTTATTTAAATGTTTTACTTATCTATTTTTTACTTAACACGTATTATTCTTAAAGCTGCATTGTTGGTTAAGGGCTTGTAAGTAAGCACTGTGGTATTCGACCCATGTGACAAATAACATTTGATTTGATTTGATAACCTGTTAGTTCATATGCCACCCTAATATATAGGCCTAATGCCGAGACAATAAGAAGACACAGTAGCAGAATAAATTCAACCACACCTTTGTTTCATCACAAAACCGGAGAGCAACATATGTCAGTGGAAGTCCACAAACCATATTGCATGTAACAAACAGTTACATGACCTACAGCATGGTCAAGCAAGTTAACGTTTCATACATTTTCGGACTACTAAACAACAATTGATTTAGAACCAAGTCGCAAAGAAAACAGGAGCTGCCTCCACTATTCCAGCACCATTTCAACTTCAACATTTCAACATCATCAAATCACCTATGCTTAGTCTAGTACAGTGACAACTAGGATACCAAAACGATTTAGTCCAATCAACTTAAGCAAAATGTGCGTGTGTATGTGCGCGCAAGTAGAAAAACATGTTGATTCATCCTACTTGTAAAGAAACAACAATGCCATCCTCCTCTCTTTCATGACTGTCATAGAATACATGCTTTTAATTTTTCTTGTTGTAGGCTACCTGGAAAAAGTGCTTGCTGGCTAGCCTAACTTCCTTTCATGGGCAACGATGCACCAGGCCAGGTAGTTAACATTAGCCTACTACATCTAGTTACACATTGAACTTCCATCCTCTCAGGCCATGGACACAATGTATGAATTTATGGTTAGATCAGAATAGCTCTAATCATTGGCCAGTGCAGAGAAGTATGTAAAACAACACGTCCAAATCTCCATCCATGGCTAATTTAGGAAAGGGACAATTTTAGCTAGCTAGCTAGCCACCGGAGGACGATAGAACAAGATGCAACAATTCAAGTTTTTCTGTAAATTACGTGTGCCTTTGATGTGATTGGGGGGGGGGCAAATCCAAACTAGCTTCCCTTGACATTTTTTTTTTGGTGCACAAGGACAATTCACAGCTCAGTAAGTTTACTTCAAAGCTGATTGGCTATTATTATTTGTTTTAATTATCAAGGGAAGCCAAATGCTCTCTGGCTTCCCTTGCATTCAATGCTACGGGCAGCAACAATGTCATACTCTTTTTGACCAGACAGCATCAGATAGATGGCCTACTGAGAGGAAAGGAGCGCTGTTTCGATTGCTCGGATGCTTTCTCTGGGGAGAGACACTCAGCCTCTTGCGAATTGAAGGAAAATTATGGAACGCAGAGAGACGAAAGATACATTATTTAATGTTTTTGTTGTTGTACATTTTTGTCTTGGCATCCATGAATACACACCACTGGTACGCAGCTCAAAAAGCTACCATTTTGTTTTTAGGGACAACAAATGTATCGTACCTAGGCTAGAACAACACAATGTTACGAAGAATGTTGTTGTTATTTTCAAGTTAGTGCAAAACTCTAGTCTAGGCTGTAAACTGCTGTGAATAGCCTGTCATTTGAATAACCGCTCAAAAGCCTGGCATTTTGAATGCATATGAATTTCGAAATAACTGCATCTAGCCTGCCTGATTGGGCAACCATTTGGGTCAGTTATGGGGTTTTCTTGGCAGTCTACAAGGTCCAGGCACATTATCAGGCCAGTAATATGGTGTATTTTGTCAAGATGTATCGGCTAACAGAAACATGGCAATGCAGGGATTTCTAGTGGCGCACATATGAATTATGATAATGCAGAGCGAGGAGGATGTTGTATCCATAGTTTCGGCGTTTGGCTTCCGTGTTTTAAAAGCTTGAAAAAAATGAAGTGGATAGTTTTAGGTGTTTTATGACAGAATTTTTTATCAACTTTGTATTTTCTTAGCTAACTATGCTCTGATCGTATATACTGTATATTGACCTACGAAGGTGCAAGACTGGCAAGTCAGTTATTTTACAAACTGAACTGAGAAGCTAGCTAACTGTTTTTATTTGAAAAACAAGAGATGGCAGAGGCTTGGAGATGGTTGAAGATGGCAGAGGATCACTAAAGTTGTTTCCCCAGTGGTTAATGAGCTTCATGTGCCTTAAGCTTAGCGACTACATGGCTTCCCCCAGGTGGGTGCTACATGTTTTTCGGAGGAGTTTACGAAGGAGTCTACGGCTGGGGATGGCAAGAGGTGAACTGACTACTAAGTTGATTCCCCCCTGAATCTGACCATCATTTCCCCCCTGCTCAACCCTTCACCCGGGCCTCGGACGGAAGAGACGTGGACGATGCAGGTGAGGAAGGAGCGCATGGAGTATAGATCGGACACAGGATGTGACCTGTTGGACTTGCACGTCTGTGGATCACCTTGGAAGAACTTCCGGCCAGATCTGTCAATAGGCTAACTGAAATGTCCGTTATTTTACATATCATACTAAATGAAGTGTCTTGGATTAACATACAGAATAATACGAAATGCTCTGAGACCAGGTTGGGTACACCAGTGGTGTTAACCCTTCACTTCTAAAGTGCGATTAGAGAACCATAGAGCATAAAGTAGGACAGAGAAGCCAATTTAACCCCCCCTCTCATGTAAAAGCTGTAGTAAATCTTACAGTTAATTAACAGAACCTCAATTTACTGCTCTTATCTTTATTGATTATATTAACCAATAGGGGTGCTAAAAACTCATTAAGGGTATGGATTTTCATTAGCAACCTTATCACCGCTTGAAAAGTGCCTATTTAGCACATGGGGATATATCAACTCAGGCAGTGAGTTTGGTTTTGAAAGGTAACTATTAGCCATTGCTGTCCATCTTATCTTTCCTCAAGACCTCTGATTTTGGTTCAGTGATTATTTGAGATAGGTTAGTAGGGTCTAGTAGGGAAGAACAGGATTGGTATGCCCATATATTGTGTTAAACATGTATCTGTTTACCCTGAAATTAATTAAAGAGGTGACGATGTACTTCTAAATTCTATTTGTTATTAAATGAGATAGGCGAGGATGACAGCTGTCCCTGATTGAATGTCAGATTTTTTTATGAAGTGTGATTGTTTTTGATTGTATTTATGACCGAGATAAAGCAATACAAGTACAGTGTATGAGCAAACAGTATGAGGATTACAGTTCTTAACAAGGCAACAGACACAGAAAGTGGCCATAAGGGGCAAAGTAGTGCTGTCGTTTAATTTCAAAAGTTATTTTGCCCCTTAGCGTCACCATAGAAACGGCTACAGTTAGAGTGTTAGAACTACAGCGTTATGGTTCACCTGTTGGAATGACAGGTGTGTGAGTGACATGTACTGTATATCCCAAGCTTGCACACCAGTCATGGGCCGATTGACAAACACTATGAATAAAGAAATAAAACGTGCACAGGGCTCCCGAGTGACGCAGCGGTCTAAGACACTGCATCTCAGTTAAAGAGGTGTCGCTACAGTCCCTGCTTCGAATCCAGGCTGTAACACATCCGGCTGTGATTGGGAGTCCCATAGAGCGGTGCACAATTGGCCCAGCGTCGTCCGGGTTTGGCCGGGGTAGGCTGTCATTGTAAATAAGAATTTGTTCTTATTGTTCTTAATTAAAAAAGGTTACATATTCTGCTCCCGTGTGCTAGAATTGAACCTACAATACAGACAGATGCATTCATCTGTTAGAAGGCATTCCAACATCTGCCAAAGGAATGCATCATAACTCACCTAAAAGAAAATTAAGGCAAATAACCTCAAAGTTGTTTTCAAGAGTGCCAGTCAGTGTGTTTGAGTCTTATTGTATGTTTATAGCTTGACCCTTAAAGCAAGGTGCAATGAAAAACTCCCACAACATTGAGAAACGACTCAGGAGGAAATGTGTTGTGGTAGTTGTTTATGGCAATAGATGCCTAGGCCATATAAATTAATTATGAATCTGCACGGGCCATTCACTACAGTTGAAGCTACAGATGTAGGATCTTAATTTGATCACCCTGTTGCAGGAGAACTTTCCTGCAATGCCGGAAATGTTTAACTTGTAGTGTATTTGAGGTTTAAAAAGCATTCGGAAGTCTGTAATTTATGCTTTGAAATTCATGTCTTGATTTTCCCTTACAAAAAATGTATCAACTCCTACAAAAATGTCCATTAATTATAATCCACATAATAATTAATATTGTCTCTTGCTGCAGGATTATTTTCCTGCTGTAGCAGACTGGCTCAAATTAAGATCCTACATCTGTAACACATGTTTTCTGTTGGATTCTTGCACCAATAAATACATTTTCAGATAGTTGGCTCCTTTGGAGATTGAGGCCATTAATCCACGAGGACAGTTACTGCTACTCCCATTAGTAGGACGGGCTGTTGAGGTTGCAGAATTCTGGCAATTTTCCCCAAATTCTCAGGTTTTCCAAAAATCTTGTTTGGACGTTTCCAGATGTCCTGCTTATTTCCTTCTGATTACAGGAATCACACAATCAGGATTTCTGGTAACAGTTAGCTTTTAAGAATATATAATATAATCTGTACGTCATACCAGGAGCCCTGACCTAATTATTTGCATACATCCACCCCTATGGCTGATGAATATCAACCTAATTTGGCAGCAACGTTATGACTGAGGAAACACTGGTAGTAGCATCAAAATATGCCCTACTGTAGCTACATGCTCTACAAATATATAAAACAGTTACTTATGGTTCTGCATTATATTACAACTACATTTATATATTATATGTAACAATTTATTCAACTTCTATAGCGCTTTTCATGAGAAAAATCATCTTGATTTCCAGACAATTGAATATTGAAAGTTGAGGGTTTATAATGATAATAATTGGCATAGTTTTCATTTCAAAATCCTGATATGCCTACTACATGTATGTGTCACCGGTCAACAACATAGCCCATGAAAAGTCAAGTAGTGAGTGATAATGGGGAGGAAGTGTGTATTACATCCAGATGGTCAGTAGAAGGTGATAAGAAACGGGCAAAGAGCAATCTAGATCAAGAGAAAACAGCGCTGGAGAATGAGAACAGGAGAATGCAGCTGGCAAGCTGAGCCATGAAGTTTCACAAAATAATACCCAGAGAATTCTCCCCAGTTAACTCACAGGAGGAATTGCGCTATACAGTTAAAGTCGGAAGTTTACATACACTTAGGCTGGAGTCATTAAGACTAGTTTTCAACCACTTAACAAACTATAGTTTTGCCAAGTCGGTTAGGACATCTACTTTGTGCATGACACAAGTCATTTTTCCAACAACTGTTTACAGACAGATTATTTCACTTATAATTCACTGTATCACAATTCCAGTGGGTCAGAAGTTTACATACAATAAGTTCACTGTGCCTTTAAACAGCTTGGAAAATTCCAGAAAATTATGTCATGGCTTTAGAAGCTTCTGATATGCTAATTGACATCATTTTAGTCAATTGGAGGTGTACCTGTGGATGTATTTCAAGGCCTACCTTCAAACTCAGTGCCTCTTTGCTTGACATCATAGGAAAATCAAAAGAAATCAGCCAAGACCTCAGGAAAAAAAATGTAGACCTCCACAAGTCTGGTTCATCCTTGGGAGCAATTTCCAAACACCTGAAGGTACCACGTTCATCTGTACAAACAAAAGTACGCAAGTATAAACACCATGGAACCACGCAGCCGTCATACCGCTCAGGAAAGAGACGCGTTCTGTCTCTTAGAGATTAACGTACTTTGGTGCGAAAAGTGCAAATCAATCCTGTAACAACAGCAAAGGGCCTTGTGAAGATGCTGGAGGAAACGGGTACAAAATTACCTATATCCACAGGAAAACGAGTCCTATATCAACATAACCTGAAAGGCCGCCCAGCAAGGAAGAAGCCACTGCTCCAAAACCGCCATAAAAAAACAGACTACGGTTTTCAACTGCACATGGGGACAAAGATCATACTTTTTGGAGAAATGTCCTCTGGTCTGATGAAACAAAAATAGAACTGTTGGCCATAATGACCATCGTTATGTTTGGAGGAGAAAGGGGGAGGCTTGCAAGCCGAAGGACACCATCCCAACCGTGAAGCACGGGGGTGGCAGCATCATGTTGTGGGGGTGCTTTGCTGCAGGAGGGACTTGTGCACTTCACAAAATAGATGGCATTATGAAGAATGAAAATTATGTGGATATATTGAAGCAACATCTCAAGACATCAGTCAGGAAGTTAAAGCTTGGTCGCAAATGGGTCTTCCAAATGGACAATGACCCCAAGCATACTTCCAAAGTTGTGGCAAAATGGCTTAAGGACAACAAAGTAAAGGTACTGGAGTGGCCATCACAAAGGCCTGACTTCAATCCTATAGAAAATTTGTGGGCAGAACTGAAAAAGAGTGTGCGAGCAAGGAGGCCTACAAACCTGACTCAGTTACACCAGCTCTGTCAGGAGGAATGGGCCAAAATTCACAACTTATTGTGGGAAGCTTGTGGAAGGCTACCCGAAACGTTTGACCCAAGTTGAACGATGTAAAGGCAATGCTACCAAATACTAATTGAGTGTATGTAAACTTCTGACCCACTGGGAATGTGATGAAAGAAATAAAAGCTGAAATAAATCATTCTCTCTACTATTATTCTGACATTTCACATTCTTAAAATAAAGTGGTGATCCTAACTGACCTAAGACAGGGAATCTGTACTAGGAATAAATGTCAGGAATTGTGAAAAACTGAGTTTAAATGTATTTGGCTAAGGTGTATGTTAGCTTCCGACTTCAACTGTGTATATTACTTTGTCCCAAGTACCTGTAGAGCAATGTACAGCAATTGTCAATTGTTTGACAAAGGAGGTGCTGCTGACAGCATAAAATTCAGCAGATGATGCAGTCAAGCAGAGCTGAGAAGACCGGAAACGGCACAGATGGAGCTGACAAACCTTAGCTAACCACAGCTGCATGTGAGAGGCTAAAGAGTGTAGAGCTGTAAGTACTGCTTGGAGAGGAGGCATTTTCTAAAATCCTGGTTAAGTTGACAGGCTAAGCCAGAGAAGCAAGCAAGCAGCTCTTGAAGCCACTTCAGTTGGTAAGAGATAGTGTTTATGGAGTCAGTAGATTATCTAATTTCTAACAGTCATTGTAGAAGAAACACTGCAGCATTCATTCTTACGTATTTGCTCTCCCAAAAGTTTGAGAACTCAATTTTCCGCTTTCAGAAAGTAAGAACTTTTTTTTAGCAAGCATGCACAACGTCGGTGCCATTCCCTCGACCATTAAATAAGGACACTGGCTTCTCCGTCCAATGCAATCTCCCACTGTATTTATACTGTAGCTACACCACTACAAAAATTGAACACTATATGTTGAGTTGAGGATGTCAAAAACATGATCTATTCCTCGACATTATTAATTGAAATATCCCTCTTAGCATTAATAACTACATAAAGCCTGAGGTTTTCTTACAGATGCCAAGCCAGTGCACGTGTTCATATGGATAGGTGCTTTTGATCTCCATAGAAACAGCCATGATTAATAGTACATTTTTGGAGGAAATACTGTATTTTGGAAGAATGCATACATTCATCTTACTGTTTTCCAACTACTCTAATGTGAGCATACATTTAATGGGTCCACACACAAAAATATGTTTTATAAAGCTTCCCTAATATGAAATGTTTTCATTATTTTCACTACATCAGGGATAGCATACACGTTTCAGCTTAACATCCTTCTTCAGTCTGCCCTCTTCAATGTCAACAGATCCAAGACATCAGGCATTGGCTATACCACAATTTGAGGACCTATAATTATGAGTATTAATCATGTTCATCATGATTTATTACAGAAAAGATGATCTTGAAATAACGTTAGCACAGCATTTCAGCATGAACTTCATTTGGGATTTAGTTCCATATATAAAAATGTATAAGTAGAGTGGAGAGCAATTCGTGCTTAATTATATTACACTTTCTATTACATGCTGTGTGTCCCAAATGGCACCCTATTCCCTATTTAGTGCAGTACTTTTAGCCATAGGCCTATGGATCTTGGTCAAAATAGGGAATAGGGTGCCATTTGGGACGCATCTCATGTCATGAATAACCTTTCTTTGCGGGTGAGTGATGAAAAACAATATATATATATATATATCTTCAAACTAGGAGAAACCTAAATGAGATGCCTGAATTAAATGTTTCCCTGTCTAGTAATGATGTACTAATATCCCTGCAAGAGGGTTGACAAAAGTATGCTTATATTGAAAAGACAAGGCATGTTTTAATTTAACAGTGTCATTGCAGAGCTGGTCCGTAGGGGCCCAGACAATTCACTAAAGTTTCATTCATGTCTACCTCTTACACAGAGGCAACGTCCCAAATGGAACCTTATTCCTTATGTAGTGCAATACTTTGAACAGGGCCCATAGCGCTCTGTGGTCTAAGGTAGTGCACTTTGTGGAATAAGGTGCTATTTGGGACTCACACCATCTCTCAGTGACTTATCTGACAAGCCATAGGGGAGGAGGTTTAAACGATTGACAATTGCATAATGCCCAGCTTCGTGTATTTGTGTTTTATATATTTTACTGCAGTGGGCTAAATCGGGGAGTGTTTCTTGGTAGTCTTAAACAAATCTACTTTGAAAAAAAGTATACACCTCATTCTCATGGTGATGGTCTTTAAAAAATAACATTTGCACCATGTCAGATATAGAGTTGAAATGTATTCAGTTTTGTGTTTGCATCGAAATATTACACTTTATATACAGTACATCACAGAAGACTGAAATATAACACAACTGCTTGCCATAGAAACACTCGATTAAAATAATAATAAACCATGTTTATTAATTATGAAATTATGAAAAATATGAATAACGTTCCACCCATGAGGCCACAAGGGGGCGATTTGGTCATTTGACAGCAGGAAAGGGGTACACTATCAATGCTCTCTGATTTAGAAAAATGGAATTACTAAAAGTTGGCTTCATTCACTTTAGATATTTTAAATTGCTTGAATAATCATATTTGAGCATTAGGTCGGAAGGGGACAGTGTTAATTTTCCAATATATTCTATTTATTTGAATAGCTCTTGATTGTTGATTTGAGCTTTAGCCGCCTGCTGATTTTGAGAAACTGTAAACACATTTCCCAGTTTCTGTCTTCCTCCTAACTTGGTACACAATTAGTCATCAGCCTCTTTTCAGACACAGTCATCTTGACTTTATTTCCCTTTCCCGTTGACAGCCATAACAGCTGCACTGGGCCAGCTTCCTGCCAAAACAGTACAAGGCTAGGGGAAGACAAGCTCTTTACTAAGAAAAGATACCAACAGTGATCCAACAAATATTGTAACTCATGTCCATTAGATAAAACATGTCCATGACTGTAATTGTAAGTAGCAGCATCAGTAGTAGAAAAGAAGTAGATGTACTGAAGTAATAAATAATTACACTGCAAATGTGATGGCATTACGCCAAGGCATCTCTAATGCATTCTATTTCTATCTGACAAGCCATGCAAAACAACAGCTTTCAGCGACTTAACTGAGTGGGCTTGAGAATCTGATTCACCTTGTTTCAACATTGCACTTATAATTGGTTTGCCTAAGTACTTCGTTTAGACTCAGAAAGTGGAATATAATGACCTCTAAGCTATACTTGGGTGGCATAATCAAGGTATTACCTCTTTCTGCACATCTTACTTTATTTTTAGAAAATATAGGCAGCTTTTTATGCATCTCGGGGGCAAATTAGAAACTGAGGGATGAGTTTCCTTATTTATTAATCTTGGTTGTCTGTATTCCCTGCAGCTCTGTACTTTTGCTGACTTTCAAAGAGAAGAGTGCATGCAGAAACCCACCATAGGGCTCAAAGAGGAGAAAGTTTCAGCTCACATTTGGCATTGTTTGAAAGAATGTATTCAAATGTATTTCTGTTATTTCCTATTATTCATTTCTGTCGTATTTTTCTCTTGATGTACTATATGTGATTGTACTTCTAATTTCAAGTAGTAGAATCTGCTCTTTTAATAAGCCTTACGTATCGGCCTTACGGCCTTTCGTCAGATGTGGAGGATTTTTAAAGAGTAGATGTTTAAATACTGATGTTACACATAATCAAGAAGACCATCATGTATCGACTGCTATATGGAGATCCACCTTGGGAACGAGGTTGTGTGAAACGTTCGAACACAACCCGCACACAGCACAGCACAACACAACACTAATACTGCATGATGCCTCTAATCTCTTTATGGCAGACACCTCGGAGCTCTTGGCTGATGATCACAGAATAGCAGGTACTTGACAGAGATTGGCATGTCAGATAAGTTCAGAGAGAGCAGCAGTTTGATTGATAATTGCTCAGAGATACTTGTGAAGAATGGTAATGTGACAGAAAGGGTATGACAATCTCTTACGGCATACACCTAAAAATGCAGATAATGACAATAAGGGTTATGCACAGTGACTAAAATGTAGTTGTGGGATCAGTGTGAAATTTGCCAGATTTTGGGCCAGTTTCCCGGACACATAAAGCCTAGTAATGGACTTAAACATGCTCAGTGGAAAATATCTATTCAAAATGTCCTTTCATTTTGGCTTCATTCCTGCTACTTTTCTATTCAGTCACTTGAACATTTATGATATGGGGAAATATAATATTCATGGTCTCTTTGCAAGTGACCTTCACCTAGGCCTACAGTATGTCTGTTTTAACAGAAAGCAGACCACTCTTTACAGCAAGCCAGATTATTTTATCCGGTTCTAGAGGAAGAGAGCAATAGGTTTCATCTACCATTTTATGAAGCGCTGCAGGATCTTCTTATAAAATTAATCTACCCCACTCAACTCTGCTGCTCATAAAATGCCCATTGATTTATTGAACTTGCACATAAACCTCTTGAAATCACTATTCCATACAATTACCAGTAAAAGTAAGGAAATGAAGAGTACACTGCACCAGTTTAGTATGATGATCTAAAGTTTCAATACAGTCTACCCAAATTAAAACTTTCCAAATCTTCTATTTGTTTCAGTAATAAAGAATAAAAACCTAATATGCCTATACATTGATTCATGATACATTTCCCACATAACACCTCTTTCCTTAAATGTTAACTGTGCATTCTGTAATATATTTTTCCTGTCAGGTTGTTAAAAATCTCTATTTTGCATTTTTTTAAATGCACCACATATTTTAGCTGAGCCTAAAGGATTATTATAAAATGTATTGCAGTGCAGTTCCAGGATAAGACCTAATTTTGAGGTCATGAGCAGCTGTAATTGTATCATAATACATACAGTCATTGAGACCTCATTTAGCCATGAAGATCTTATATTACCCATCAAACAAGACACACACACACACACACACACACACACACACACACACAGCTCCTCATTGACTCACTGCTTTTCATATACAGTAATTGGGCAGGAATTGCTGTACTTCATAGTTGAAGCGGGAAATGCCCAATCAAATATTCATGATCCCACATTTCTCAGAAAAAAATCCATACCACCGTGGGGCCTCACTTCACTGTGTGTGTGTGTGTGTGTGTGTGTGTGTGTGTGTGTGTGTGTGTGTCTGTGTGTGTGAGCCTGCCTCTTTGTGTATAGGATAGAGAGAAAGACTAGCGAAAAAGAGACCACCAAAGCTATTATTTGCATATGTGTGATTTCCATTTGTCCTGCCATTCCTTCAGCATCAGATAAGCCTCCATGATTGAGCTTGGTATTTGTAGTGTTCAGTATGCATAGACTAGAAAATGACCAAAGCCCCTATTTGGACCTGTTGTACCTCAGTCCTTTTTCTTTGTTGATTGTACATTATTTATCTCTGGTGGACATCCCAAATCCCAAATGTACATAAGGGTAAAGATAGAACAACTTGAGCTTGATTCAGAATACATTTTAAAGTATATGGTACATGCTTGTGTCATGGGTAATTAATATGATTATTTAATGTTATACTGTGTTGTAGTGATCAACAACAATTTTGTAGTGTAAATGAATGATTAGCAGTGAGATGGTAGGGTAAAAGTTAGGGTTAAGGTTAGAGGTCGACCGATTAATCGGAAATGGCCGATTAATTAGGGCCGATTTCAAGTTTTCATAACAATCGGTAATCGGCATTTTTGGACACCGATCATGTCCGATTACATTGCACTCCACGAGGAGACTGCGTGGCAGGCTGACTATCAAAAACTATCAATCTTAAGATAATAACTAGTTAACTACACATGGTTGATGATATTACTAGTTTATCTAGCTTGTCCTGTGTTGCATATAATCGATGTGGTGTCTGTTAATTTATCATTGAATCATAGCCTACTTCGCCAAACGGGTTATTTAACAAGCGCATTCGCGAAAAAAGCACTGTCGTTGCACCAATGTGTACCTAACCATAAACATCAACGCCTTTCTTAAAATCAATACACAAGTATATATTTTTAAACCTGCATATTTAGTTAATATTGCCTGCTAACATGAATTTCTTTTAACTAGGGAAATTGTGTCACTTCTCTTGCGTTCTGTGCAACAGAGTCAGGGTATATGCAGCAGTTTGGGCCACCTGGCTCGTTGCGAACTGTGTGAAGACTATTTCTTCCTAACAAAGACAGCCAACATCGCCAAACGGGGGATGATTTAACAAAAGCGCATTTGCGAAAAAAGCACAATCGTTGCACGAATATACCTAACCATAAACATCAATGCCTTTCTTAAAATCAATAGACAGAAGTATATTTTTTGAAACCTGCATATTTAGTTAAAAGAAATTCAGGTTAGCAGGCAATATTAAACAGGTGAAATTGTGTCACTTCTCTTGCGTTCATTGCACGCAGAGTCAGGGTATATGCAACAGTTTGGGCCACCTGGCTCGTTGCGAACTAATTTGCCAGAATTGTACGTAATTATGACATAAGATTGAAGGTTGTGCAATGTAACAGCAATATTTAGACTTATGGATGCCACCCGTTAGATAAAATACGGAACGGTTCCGTATTTCACTGAAAGAATAAACGTTTTGTTTTCGAAATGATAGTTTCCCGAATTTGACCATATTATTGACCTAAGGCTCGTATTTCTGTGTGTTATTATATTATAATTAAGTCTATGATTTGATAGAGCAGTCTGACTGAGCGGTGGTATGCCAAGAGTGTGCAAAGCTGTCATCAAGGCAAAGGGTGGCTACTTTGAAGAATCTCAAATCTCAAATATATTTTGATTTGTTAAACAAATCAAATGTATTATTTCATAGTCTCTTCTTCGCTCTTCTTCTACAATGTAGAAAATAGTCAAAATAAATAAAAACCCTTGAATTAGTAGGTGTGTCCAAACTTTTGACTGGTACTGTTTATCTATTATACAGACTCCAGGTATGGGAATAAATTAGATAACTCATCAACATGTAACTCGTCTGCATCCCAAATGGCACCCTATTACCAATATAGTTAATTATCAATAAAACGTCACAATACAGTGCAGGGCGTTCGATTTTTGCTTCTGGGGGAAAGGAAACCTCCAGCTCTACTACAACCACTGACAAGTACGTGCTGTTTTCAAGGGATTGTTAAATGCATTAGAACTACTTGGTTTTAATATCATCACCTCTTGAAGAGCATAGTCAGAACTACACATTTCCAATTATTCCATATTTAGCATCATCAGAGTTATTATGGCCAGTAACTGCATGCTTTTAAAGATCAGCAAACATCAATTGATCATGTAATTTCAGATACACGAGGATAGCCTATCCATTTGCCATATAACTACTTTGCTAACTAAGCAAATTACATGTCATTTAGCTTGCATCATCAGAGATGAGGCTTTTGGAAAGAGCTTGACATCGGCAAGTCCTCGTCCTGTTAAAGTTGTCAGTCGGACTTCTGTCATCAAGCAAATCAAACAATATTTGGATTTAGCCATCTAGGTTATCCCCTGAAAGTTAGCTTGTTAATTAGCCATTATTGATGTGATCTATTATTACCTAGCCAGCCCATTTTAATGTGGTCTATCAATCAAGCTATCCTGTCTGTCAGCAGCAATCGTGATTAAACACTTAAAAACAATGTTAAAAAGGAGATAATGTTAGCTAACTTCGCTAGGTTGGTTTACATTGGTTGGAGAAAAAAAGTACATTAGCCGGTCTACTTACCACTATGTTTAGCCAACTGTACAAAGTTTCTACCGATAGCTTGCAAAGTAAACATTATCATCTAACAGTATATCGGCAAATGCACCCTTCTGCTGCTTGACAGAGAAATTAACCTAAACCACTCATACTTGTCAGGTGTAGTTTCCTTATATGTTATATTACTCAAATATCCAATTAATGGTGACAAATATTGAGCGATAACATAAGGCTACCATCATGTATCTGAAATTACATGATCAATTGATGTTTACTGATCATGAAATGCATGTGAAACGATGTTCGTCTGAGGAAGAAGGAGTAGACCAAAGCGCAGCGTGGTACGTATTCATGATGTTTATTATAACCTGAACACTGAAACAAAAGTGGAACAAAACGCAACAGTTCTGTCAGGTACTCACACAAAACAGAAAACAACTACCCACAAAACCAACATGGAAAATGGCAACCTAAATAGGCTCCCCAATCAGAGACAACGAGAAACAGCTGTCTCTGATTGGGAACCAATTCAGGCCACCATAAACTTACAATCCCCTAGACCATACCAAATCCCCATAGATAGACAAAACCCCTAGACAGGACAAAAACCCCTAGACAAGACAAAAACCCCATGACAAATACAAAAACTAAACAAACCACCCTTGTCACACCCTGACCTAACCAAAAAATAAAGAAAACAAATATAACTAAAGTCAGGGCGTGACAGCATGCAGTTACTTGCTGTATAAAAAATACATATTTGAAATCTGTCCCCAAAATAGAATATATTTTTTATGCATGGAATTTTAGATGCACTTCTCCTTAATGCAACCGCTGTGTCAGATTTCGAAAAAGCTTTACGGAAAAAGCAAACCATGCAATAATCTGAATACAGCACTCAGAGCCCAATCAAGACACAAATATATCCGCCATATTGACAGAAGTCAGAAATAACATTATAAACATTCACTTACTTTTGACAATCTTCATCAGAATGCACTCCCAGGAATCCCAGTTCCACAATAAATGTTTGTTTTGTTCAATAATGTCCATCATTTATGTCCAAATTCCTCCTTGTTGTTCTAGCGTTCAGTACACTTTCCAAACTCACGACGCGCGGGCAAGTCCAGCGGAAAGTACGAACGAAAAGTTTAAAAAGTTATATTACAGTCCGTAAAAACATGAGAAACGGAGTATTGAATCAATCTTTATGATGTTTTTAACATAATTCTTCAATAATGTTCCAACCGGAGAATTCCTTTGTCTTCAGAAGTGCGATGGATCAGAGCTCGCTCTCGCATGGTCAGCGCATGTTCAGGTCATGGTAGACCTTACACTCTCATTCGGCCTCACTTCACAGTAGAAGCATCAGACAAGGTTCTAAAGACTGTTGACATCTAGTGGAAGCCTTAGGAAGTGCAACATTACCAATATCCCACTGTATCTTCAATAGGAGCTGAGTTGAAAATCAACCAACCTCAGATTTCCCACTTTCTGGGTGGATTTTTTTCCAGGTTTTTGCCTGCCATATGAGTTCTGTTATACTCACAGACATCATTCAAACAGTTTTAGAAACTTCAGAGTGTTTTCTATCCAAATCTACTAATAATATGCATATTCTAGCTTTTATGGCTTTGTAGCAGGCCGTTTACTCTGGGCATGCTTTTCATCCGGACGTGAAAATACTGCCCCCTACCCCAAAAAGTTTACTTTTGAAAGTAAATTCTTCAGATACATTTTTTTACTTTTAAAGTTATTTTATGTTTCTTCAAAGAAAATATACGTGTAGTGATGTCCTATGTTTGTATTGTAATTTGAAATGTTATAAGAAACTCTGACAGAGCTAAATATGCACAATTGTTTTGCATGGTATAATCGGAAATGTATAGTTCCGACTATGCTCTTCAAGAGGTGATTATATTACATTTACATTTAAGTCATTTAGCAGACGCTCTTATCCAGAGCGACTTACAAATTGGTGCATTCACCTTATGATATCCAGTGATGCGAGCGAGATCTTATCTGGTTTCACAGTATCAAAGGCAGCCGATAGGTCTAGAAGGATGAGAGCAGAGAGAGAGACAGTTAGCTTTAGCAGTGCGGAGCGCCTCCGTGACACAGAGAAGAGCAGTCTCAGTTGAATGACTAGTCTTGAAACCTGACTGATTTGGATCAAGAAGGTCATTCTGAGAGAGATAGCAGGAGAGCTGGCCAGAAGGACGGCACGTTCAAGAGTTTGGAGAGAAAAGAAGAAGGGATACTGGTCTGTAGTTTGTGACATCGGAGGATCGAGTGTAGTTTTTTCAGAAGGGGTGCAACTCTCCGCTCTCTTGAAGACGGAAGGGACGTAGCCAGCGGTCAAGGATGAGTTGATGAGCGAGGTGAGGTAAGGGAGAAGGTCTCCGGAAATGGTCTGGAGAAGAGAGGAGGGGATAGGGTCAAGCGGGCAGTGTTGTTGGGCGCCGGCCGTCACAAGACGCGAGATTTCATCTGGAGAGAGAGGGGAGAAAGAGGTCAAAGCACAGGGATAGGGCAGTGTGAGCAGAACCAGCGTGTCGTTTGACTTAGCAAACGAGGATCGGATGTCGTCGACCTTCTTTTCAAAATGGTTGACGAAGTCATCAGCAGAGAGGAGGAGGGGGAGGAGGGGGAGAGGATTCAGGAGGGAGGAGAAGGTGGCCAAGAGCTTCCTAGGTTAGAGCAGATGCTTGGAATTTAGAGGTTAGAAATTGGCTTTAGCAGCAGAGACAGAAGAGGAGAATGTAGAGAGGAGGGGAGTGAAAGGGTGCCAGGTCCGCAGGGAGGCGAGTTTTCCTCCATTTCCGCTCGGCTGCCCGGAGCCCTGTTCTGTGAGCTCGCAATGAGTCGTCGAGCCACGGGCAGGAGGGAGGACCGAGCCGGCCTGGAGGATAGGGGACATAGAGAGTTCAAAGGATGCAGAAAGGGAGGAGAGGAGGTTGAGGAGGCAGAATCAGGAGATAGGTTGGAGAAGGTTTGAGCAGAGGAAGAGATGATAGGATGGAAGAGGAGAGAGTAGCGGGGGAGAGAGAGCGAAGGTTGGACGGCGCGATACCATCCGAGTAGGGGCAGTGTGGGAATGTTGGATGAGAGCGAGAGGAAAAGGATACAAGGTAGTGGTCGGAGACTTGGAGGGAGTTGCAATGAGATTAGTGGAGAACAGCATCTAGTAAAGATGAGGTCAAGCGTATTGCCTGCCTTGTGAGTAGGGGGAAGGTGAGAGGGTGAGGTCAAAAGAGGAGAGGAGTGGAAAGTAAGGAGGCAGAGTGAGAATGAGTCCAAAGGTAGCACGTGGGAGTAGGTTAAAGTTCACCCAGAACGTTTGAGAGATGTGACCTCCTCAGGAAAGGAACATTATCAGCATGGCGTCAAGCTCATTGTATGAACTCTCACAAGGAACCTGGGAGGGCGATAACATGATAAGAGCATTAAGTCTTGAAAGGTGCCTCGGTAACTGTTGACAGCTGGAATTACAAAGGAGGCGATAGCAGATGGGTCAGGGAGAAAGAGGAATGTCCACTGTGGAGAATGCAGTGATCCCAGTGCCACCACCCGCCTGACCAGAGCTCTCGGGTGTGCGAGAAAACACGCTGGCAACGAGGAGGAGCAGTAGGAGTAGCAAGGTGTGTCATCAGTGGTGAATCCATGTGTTCCGTCGT
>NC_036855.1:32825421-32830794 GCF_002910315.2 Salvelinus sp. IW2-2015
CAGTGCCAAGAAGTCGAGGGACTGGAGGGAAGCATAGGCTGAGATGAACTCTGCCTTGTTGGCCGCAGATCGGCAGTTCCAGAGGCTGCCTGAGACCTGGAACTCCACGTGGGTCGTGCGCGCTGGGACCACCAGGTTAGAGTAGCAGCGGCCACGCGGTGTGAAGCGTTTGTATGGTCTGTGCAGAGAGGAGAGAACAGGGATAGACAGACACATAGTTGACAGGCTACAGAAGAGGCTACGCTAATGCAAAGGAGATTGGAATGACAAGTGGACTACACGTCTCGAATGTTCAGAAAGTTAATTACAACCGAGTAGTTAACATTTATTAAACAATCCTTTGAAAACAGCACGCAGTTGTCAATAGTTTTAGTGGAGCTGTGACATTTTATTGATAGCGACCTATAGTGGACTACTTATGGGCCCTGGACAAAAGTAGTGCAATATATTGGGAATAGGGTGTCGTTTTTGGATGTACACAAAGTGAATTTAATGTGAGAAGCCAAAGCACTGGGATAAAAGACCACCATCATTCTACGGCTATGGCACATGCTTATTCATTTATTATTGAATCACCTTTGCACCTTTTTCTTTGTGAAAAGCATTTGAAAGTTGTCACGTTCCTGACCTGTTTTTCCTTTGTCTTGTATTTATTTTAGTTGGTCAGGGCGTGAGTTGGGTGGGTTTGTCTATGTGTGATTTTCTATGTTGGGATTTTGTGTTTGGCCTGGTATGATTCTCAATCAGAGGCAGCTGTCAATCGTTGTCCCTGATTGAGAATCATACTAAGGCAGCCGGGGTTTCACGTGTGTTTTGTGGGTGTTTGTTTCCGTGTTTGTGTTTTTCACCACACGGTACTGTATAGGTTTCTGCACTTCGTTTATTTGTTTTGTAATTCAGTGTTCAAGTTTCGTTTGATTAAATCATCATGAGCACTAACCACTCCGCGTATTGGTCCGATCCTTCTCGCCTCTCCTCGTCCGAGGAGGAGGAATATGACTACCGTTACAAAAGTCCTGGAGAGTCCCAATAAATGTGTGCTTGATCAAAAGACGTATGGAGATAGAAAAGAGTGCAAAAAAATATAACACCCAGTCAAGTTCTGGAGATAGTGTGTAGGATAGAATATTGATATTGATGGTATAAAAAACAATGGAGAATATAATATCCCTTGCAGTAAAGGGGAATCTACAGTAGTGAACTGCAACCAAATGATGGTCTGTAGGAAAGGAAAGAAAGTGTTCATTCTAATGAGTAATGAACATGACTTAGTCCAACAGAATGCAATGCAGCACTACAGAGTATCATCCAAGTTTAACCATTCCTCCTTTTGATCAAGGTAGATTTAGTGAAATACGTTTAAGTCTCCCCACAAGACGACTGCAAAAGAACAGAATGGAGCTGGCTGTTCTGCCCTATCAAGTTTAGAGACACATTACCTAAGCACTTACATACAGGGAAACAGCTGTTGTAGCAATCCCTAGAGCTGCAGAGCAGGAGCAGAGTTTTCAGAAAGCGCCCATGTGGCCCCTGTGACACATCATGCAAATCCAAATAGATGCCCACGACTTTATAGGGAAAATTAATGTGAATAACACAGAATTTTGAGGAGACTGTTCAAAAACACCACATGGCACCATATGCTAGTTGAGTACAGCGCCAAAAATATGGTTTCAAAATGTTAACACAGTAATACTTGTGAGGAATAGTTTTATTAAAGGTGTTCAAGGCACTAGACAGGCATTGTTAAATGCCCATAGATCCTAAACTAATATGAATTTCACTGAAACTGGTGTTTGCACTAGAACTGTCACTATCAATATAAATTGATCTTTTAACCTCAATTTCATTCTTCAGGTTTCATCAGACTACTCTATGCTCTCATTTTGGAGAAGACAATGTATTATACTGTATAACAATTTGATATCTCATGTGTTACCAAATCCCTGATTCAGAGATGCAACATAGGGACAGAAACAGTTCCAAAATGGCAATACTATTTAGTTTGAAATTGCAAAAATTGTGACAAGTTTACCTGCCTGGTTTTCTTGGGAAAAGGAATATACCAAGACATTTGCTGACTTAGAGCTAACACAAAGCAAACCACCAATGCTTCTAGAATGTTTACCCAAACAATTGGGACACTTTTTGAACAGGAACTTCTACTCAAAAATATAATCAAAATTAAAGTAAAAACTGATCAAACCATTTTTATAATCACTTACACAGCACAACATTAACATCAATCAAATTGGGGAGGAGTGATGTTTACAAAAGACAATCTGTTTTGATGAGTACTTCAGAATCAATTTCAACCAACAAGGGTTAGAGCAGCGGCGCCCTGTGATTCGACAATGGATGGCAGCACGGTGCTCTGCTCCACAGCTGAATGGGGACGCTAAATGCTGCATGCAATTACCCAGTGTAAAGCACTCATGACTCCCTCCTAATTATAAACCCCAGTGAATAATCACAGCCCATTGCAACTGATTGTGCAACTCTTCAGCTAAAAACTGTTGGGAGTTGCAGCTTATAGCCAGACTGGCAATTCAGTCTCTGTCTAATTCAACGATGTTCATTATACAAAACATTAGGAACACCTGCTCTTTCCATGACATAGACTGACCAGGTGAATCCAAGTGAAAGCTATGATCCCTTATTGATGTCACTTGTAAAATCCACTTCAATCAGTGTAGATGATGGGGAGGAGACAGGTTGAAGAATAATTTTTAAGTCTTTAGAATTAAGACATGGATTGTGTATACAGCACCAGTCAAAAGTTTGGACACACCTACTCATTCCAGGGATTTGCTTTATTCTTAATATTTTCTACAAGACCATGGTGCTTGCCTACGGAGCTGTGAGGGGAACGGCACCTCAGTACCTCCAGGCTCTGATCAAGCCCTACACCCAAACAAGGGCACTGCGTTCATCCACCTCTGGCCTGCTCGCCTCCCTACCACTGAGGAAGTACAGTTCCCGCTCAGCCCAGTCAAAACTGTTCGCTGCTCTGGCCCCCCAATGGTGGAACAAACTCCCTCACGACGCCAGGACAGCGGAGTCAATCACCACCTTCCGGAGACACCTGAAACCCCACCTCTTTAAGGAATACCTAGGATAGGATAAAGTAATCCTTCTCACACCCCCCCCCCCCCTTAAAAGATTTAGATGCACTATTGTAAAGTGGCTGTTCCACTGGATGTCATAAGGTGAATGCACCAATTTGTAAGTCGCTCTGGATAAGAGCGTCTGCTAAATGACTTAAATGTAAATGTAAATGTACATTGTAGAATAATAGTGAAGACATCAAAACTATGAAATAACACATGGAATCATGTATTAAACAGAAAAGTGTTTAACAAATGGAAATATATCTTATATTCTAAAAAGTAGCCACCATTTGCCTTGAAGACAGCACACTCTTGGAATGCTCTCATAAAGCTTCACCTGGAATGCTTTTCCATTTTATGAACCTTTTATCAATATTGCAAGATCTGCATGTTTGAATGATCCAAATACCAATAAAACCAGGGACAACATTATTGGATCACAGATCGAAAGTTGTAGAGCGCGGTGTCTCATATGAAGATATTGCCCTATAAGCTAGGATGGAGGAATTAATCAGAATTATACTCTAGGCAATAAGGTCAATGGCAAATGTATTACTATACATGTTGTCTCATATTTAGACCCGTATGTGTTTCGTCTGTAGATAGACAGGAAATAGGATAATGTCTTATGTCTTGTTGCCCAGCAGTATATTGAGTCCTGTGCTTTACTGGGGTGGATGTTAGCGTTGACCTCTGACCCTACAGGCTGCAACTGGATTGGGGTGATGAATTCTTAACAAAATAAAGGAATGAGTTTAGGTGTTCTTTCTTCTACCAAGAAGGACTGAGAATATAGAAAGGTTTTAAAAAGTTGCTGTACAACATTAAATGTAACATTCTCTCCAATACAGTCTGTTTGTTGAAGAAGTGAATACACTGGATCTTGCACAACGTCTTTGATTAGTCAATTCAAATGCAGGCTATGGCTAGTAACAGTCTTTCTGATTATGCTGCTTGTCCTCCATTAGGGCCAATCACCTGGCCAACTACTCATTATCAGAGAACCAGGGTTCTGACCACGGTAAACATCTCCAATGTACAGTTGAAGTCTGAAGCTTACATACACTTTAGCCAAATACATTTAAACTCAGTTTTTCACAATTCCTGAAATATACTCAGAGTAAAAATTCCCTGTCTTAGGTCAGTTAGGATCACCACTTTATTTTAAGAATGTGAAATGTCAGAATAATAGTAGAGAGAATGATTTATTTCAGCTTTTATTTCTTTCATCACATTCCCAGTGGGTCAGAAGTTGTTTACATACACTCAATTAGTATTTGGTAGCATTGCCTTTACATTGTTCAACTTTGGTCAAAGTTTCGGATAGCCTTTCACAAGCTTCCCACAATAAGTTGTGAATTTTGGCCCATTCTCCTGGCAGAGCTGGTATGTTGGCCTCCTTGCTCGCACACGCTTTTTCAGTTCTGCCCACAAATCTATAGGATTGAGGTCAGGGCTTTGTGATGGCCACTCCAATACCTTGACTTTGTTGTCCTTAAGCCATTTTGCCAACACATTGGAAGTATGCTTGGGGTAATTGTCCATTTGGAAGACCCATTTGCGACCAAGCTTTAACTTCCTGACTGATGTCTTGAGATGTTGCTTCAATATATTCACATAATTTTCCAACCTCATGATGCCATCTATTTTGTGAAGTGCACCAGTCCCTCCTGCAGCAAAGCACCCTCACAACATGATGCTGCCACACCCGTGCTTCACGTTTGGGATGGTGTTTTCTTGCAAGCCTCCCTATTTCCTCCAAACAAACAATGGTCATTATGGCCAAACAGTTCTATTTTGTTTCATCAGACGACGGACATTTCTCAAAAAAGTATAATCTTTGTCCCCATGTGCAGTTGCAACCGTAGTCTGGCTTTTCTATTTTATTTTTTTATTTAAAATTTTACTTCTTTCTCCCAATTTTGTGGTATCCAATTGTTAGTAATTACTATCTTGTCTCATCGCTACAACTCCCGTACGGGCTCGGGAGAGACGAAGGTCGAAAGCCATGCGTCCTCCGAACACAACCCAACCAAGCCGCACTGCTTCTTAACACAGCGCGCCTCCAACCCGGAAGCCACCCGCACCAATGTGTCAGAGGAACACCGTGCACCAGCCGCGTGGATCGTGTCTATTAGTTGATGTTGGGGTCGCACGTGCGTGCTATGTGCGGGTGGTTCTGTTGCCGTGGCATCGGTCCGACAGGTAGTTGGTTGTGCGGCGGTGGGTGGGTGGGGCGCTGATAGACAAGGATATCCCTACC
>NC_036855.1:32835857-32889663 GCF_002910315.2 Salvelinus sp. IW2-2015
AATTAGTATTTGGTAGCATTGCCTTTACATTGTTCAACTTTGGTCAAACGTTTCGGATAGCCTTTCACAAGCTTCCCACAATAAGTTGTGAATTTTGGCCCATTCCTCCTGGCAGAGCTGGTATGTTGGCCTCCTTGCTCGCACACGCTTTTTCAGTTCTGCCCACAAATCTATAGGATTGAGGTCAGGGCTTTGTGATGGCCACTCCAATACCTTGACTTTGTTGTCCTTAAGCCATTTTGCCACAACATTGGAAGTATGCTTGGGGTAATTGTCCATTTGGAAGACCCATTTGCGACCAAGCTTTAACTTCCTGACTGATGTCTTGAGATGTTGCTTCAATATATTCACATAATTTTCCAACCTCATGATGCCATCTATTTTGTGAAGTGCACCAGTCCCTCCTGCAGCAAAGCACCCTCACAACATGATGCTGCCACACCCGTGCTTCACGTTTGGGATGGTGTTTTCTTGCAAGCCTCCCCCTATTTCCTCCAAACATAACAATGGTCATTATGGCCAAACAGTTCTATTTTTGTTTCATCAGACCAGAGGACATTTCTCAAAAAAGTATAATCTTTGTCCCCATGTGCAGTTGCAAACCGTAGTCTGGCTTTTCTATTTTATTTTTTTATTTAAAATTTTACTCCCTTTTCTCCCCAATTTTGTGGTATCCAATTGTTAGTAATTACTATCTTGTCTCATCGCTACAACTCCCGTACGGGCTCGGGAGAGACGAAGGTCGAAAGCCATGCGTCCTCCGAAACACAACCCAACCAAGCCGCACTGCTTCTTAACACAGCGCGCCTCCAACCCGGAAGCCAGCCGCACCAATGTGTCAGAGGAAACACCGTGCACCAGCCCACCTTAGTTAGTGCGCACTACGCCCGGCCCGCCACAGGAGTCGCTGGTGCGCGATGAGACAAGGATATCCCTACCGGCCAAACCCTCCCTAACCCGGACGACGCTAGGCCAATTGTGCGTCGTCCCACGGACCTCCCGGTCGCGGCCGGCTGCGACAGAGCCTGGGCGCGAATCCAGAGTCTCTGGTGGCACAGCTAGCGCTGCGATGCAGTGCCCTAGACCACTGCGCCACCCGGGAGGCCCCAGTCTGTCTTTTTTATGGCGGTTTTGGAGCAGTGGCTTCTTCCTTGCTGAGCAGCCTTTCAGGTTATGTCGATATAGGACTAATTTTACTGTGGATATAGATACTTTTGTACCTGTTTCCTCCAGCATCTTCACAAGGTCCTTTGCTGTTAATCTGGGATTGATTTGCACTTTTCGCACCAAAGTATGTTCATCTCTAAGAAACAGAATGCGTCTCCTTCCTGGGGGGTATGACGGCTGCATGGTCCCATGGTGTTTATACTTGCGTACTATTGTTTGTACAGATGAACGTGGTACCTTCAGGCGTTTGGAAATTGCTCCCAAGGATGAACCAGACCTGTTGGATGGCTACAATTGTTTTTCTGAGGTCTTTGCTGATTTCTTTTGATTTTCCCATGATGTCAAGCAAAGAGGAACTGAGTTTGAAGGTAGGCCTTGAAATACATCCACAGGTACACCTCCAATTGACTCAAATTATGTAAATTATGTCAATCAGAAGCTTCTAAAGTCATGACACCATTTTCTGGAATTTTCCAAGCTGTTTAAAGGCACAGTCAACTTAGTGTATGTAAACTTCTGACCCACTGGAATTGTGATACAGTGAATTATAAGTGAAATAATCTGTCTGTAAATAATTGCTGGGAAAATGACTTGTGTCATGCACAAAGTAGATGTCCTATCCGACTTGGCAAAACTATAGTTTGTTAACAAGAAATTTGTGGAGTGGTTGTGACTCCAACCTAAGTGTATGTAAACTTCCGACTTCAACTGTATGACCAGCCAGCTTTATTCATTAATTCACTCATTCATTCATTCATTCATTCTGTAAAGCACTTTGTGACAATTGCAGATGTAAAAAGGACTTTATAAAATCTATTTGATGGATTGATTAATTGATTGATTGATCCTTCCTTCATTGCCCTCATTCATTCATCCCTTTCCCTCATTTCCTACAGTATATCCATCAAACTGCACCCTCCTCCCTCCAGTTTACAATTGGCTCATTCATCCCCCTCCTCTCCCCTGTAACTATTCCCCAGGTCGTTGCTGCAAATGAGAACGTGTTCTCAGTCAACTTACCTGGTAAAATAACGGATAAATAAAAATAAAATAAAAAAATAAAATAAAAATTCATCCCTTTCCCTCATTTCCTACAGTATATCCATCAAACTGCACCCTCCTTGGTTCCTTTGGAGTCTGTAAGGCAACAATAAAGCAATAGGAGTCTGGACAGTTATTTAGGCCTAAAGCTCTCACCCTGTGATCACTTCAACTAGCTAGAAGAAAGCTTGCAAGAAGATTACATTGGATTTTTGCAGTCTGTAAAGGGTATGTTTTGATGTTGCATATCATACACACTCAAGCTGCCATACTTCCAAACCCCCAATAGATCGCAGCCGTAGGACATAATACACTTAGAAGTAGCATGCACACTTTGAGAAGAGTACAGTAACTTATCTTATTTCGGAAGGAGAATATAGCGCTTCGTATGGTTTGGGTTAGTAGGTGTCCGGAAATACTGTACATGGGTGGTGTTTTGTGGATCACAATGACCAAAGGTGCCATTTACTGTGGGGTCATTTGATGACCTGTTCCCAGACATGTCAACTTGTAATATTTGGAGTTTTACATGTATCCATCAAGTGACCAAGTTGACTTATTAAGAAATGCCATTGGTTTATTGAGAAAAAGTTGAAGATCTTTTATAGGCCGATGAGGAATTTGTTACAGAAAATAATCACTGCCACCTGGTGAGGTTAGCAAAGGGCTAGCATATGCCAGGTTATCTGATGGGACCAGCTGGAATGGATCATTCTATCATGTGACACTACGACAACGATTTTAATTAGTTGATGCTTAAATGTAACCTTGAACTTAAACTTTTTCTAATGTTCACAAGTATGGGCCCACTGTGTTCTCAACTTAGCAATTGGGCAATTACTGTGTTATCTATTGTATTCCAGATTCATCAGAATTACATGAGTATCATACTTAACGTAGGTACATGTTTTGTTTTGCTTCCCCAAGTTGTTAAAGGAATGTTTAAAATAGGATTGATGTTAAAGCAGACAGTTGTCTCTGTGGTATATTATACTTCTATAAATCAACTAAGTATACATAATATAGTATACAGTATTAATATTGAATGGTAAACATATCTTAGTTTATGTACTGAAGCATGCTGTGGTTATAATTTATTTTTCGTGCTTTGGTTTAATTAGCATGCCCTAGTAAATTACATTTCCTGACAGATTTTTAATTAGCATTATAATTCCCATCATATACATCATTTTAATGTTTTGACATTATTTTACACTAAACTATGAATTCAGGCAAAGTTTAAAACCAAGTAGTGTACTTGACACTACTTGATACTACAAAGTTACACAAAATGGCAGGGAAACGATCCATATTACCCTGTATAATCTGCAATGATGTTACCAGGAAGAGAAAATGAATGCTGCTACTTGATCCTTGAACCTTTTCAAGGTTACTCTATTGGTCCTGCTTGAAAAGACAGACAAAACATATTTCTATATCCTTTTGTGAGTAATAATCATTCTGGAAAGTAGAGCAAAGACCATACAGTATACTTACCAAAAACACTAGGTGGTATCTATTGAGAGTGGTAGAAATTATTGTCTACATCTGAAAAATCTGAGGCACACATCATTTACTTGATTTCATTTACATGGACTAGACTCCAAACAAAAACAGACAATAAGAGCATCCTGTGCAATAGGCCTAAATGCAGTATTCTCAGACCAGACAAAGGCATACATTAAACTAAAAACCAACAAGTGTTATTCAAGAAGATAAAGGAGAATCAATTTGGAGGATTGAAAAGTAACTAAGAGAGGGAAGGCTTAGAGGGATAGCAGGGGATAGAAACAAAGAGAATATGTACAAACGAAGAAAATTGATGATGCCAAAGAGAAGGTTTTCTCTTTCTTTGTATTGATTTAAGTAGGTGTCACTGACTGACCCAGGTTATGATGTCCATATGTCTTGTCTTTCTGTGCTTGTCTCAGCTTGTCACATCGCACCAAAGGAGAGCAGCAGACCTTCACTGATGAATTAATTCTAAACAGACTTCCCAGGGGTTCGCTCTCCATAGTCCATACACTATTGTACTGAAAAAGAACCCTGCAAAAGAACTCTAGGGGAATGGCCTTCAGTATGTTCACTGTGAAAGTCAAAGAAATATCAGTGGACAATGAGGTGGAAACCTTAAAGGAGATTGATGCGTTTCCTATAAAGTCAAAACTTTACTGCACGTTTATTTGACCACACCAGCAGCAACAATACCAACATTTGTAAAAAGCAAGAATAGTTGCTTTTTCCAACTGTTGAAATGCTGCTCGACTTGAACTTAATTCCATTATACTATGAGTAGCATATTTACATGTTATTTTTGGACAAGTATAGTGCGTGCTCATCATATTACGTCAATACATCTGAAGAGTGCTCTTTACCAAGATCCAAGACCCACTCACACATCCAAAGCAATAAGTCCAGCACAGAGTAAGAAATAATGAAATAATGCATGTTTTTTTTCCAATTCCACAGGCTTGCAAAGGAATACTAAATGTCAGGCAGCATTTCAGTCAGGCAGCCAAATAATTACAGCTGCACTGAAAGTAGCAGGGGTCCAAGTTTGGTCTCACAGAAACAAAACAACAACACAGAGATCACCGCCTCGCCTCACCTGACTAGGTGGCCTCGCTCGCTAAAGAAACAAGGCACCAGTCCAGGAACAAACACTACAGGAATATGTTAACTGTGTTGTGCTGCTCTGTGCACCACAGATTTCCCGATGTGTAGCTACTTATGTACAGTACGCGATGGATTTCTGTGTGATTTATATAGGCTGTGTGGGTTTTTTGTGGAGCCCAACACTGGTGTGTGTGTCTATTATATCAACAGCTGATGACATTAAATGAGTTACGCGGAAGAGATCATGGTAAAGAATTGCATGTGCGTGTAACATTCAGCTAAACTTGTGGAATGCTCTCAAACTCTTAACACTTCATGGGTAGCATGAAAATACCCTGCTCAGTGGTCACTATAATGTCTATGCCCTTATGGCCACATGAGCAAGTAGAGGGGCGGCTTGCAACACACACACAGGCTTGCATCCCAAATGGCACTCTATTCCCTACATAAAGTACTACTTTTGATCAGAGCCCTATGGGCCCTGGTCAAAAGTAGGGAACAATATAGAGAATAGGGCGTCATTTGGAACGAAGCCATACAAAGCTCTCCTCTCAACTCGATAAGGCAAATTGGGAGGATTTTGATCTCTATCTTATCTGGTCTGGCAGTGCAGTCTTGGGATTCTGTTTGAAGTGGTGCTGTGCCACTCTAATAGTAAAGTAATTATTGTCGCCGAAAGCCACGAATGGCCTTGAAAGGGCTTTCACTTGGCGTATCTTAATCACAGATGCACACCCACAATGCTGCCAACACCTGTACGCTACAGGATCAGCCCTTCTCAATGCCCACTATCTATCAGATAATGCCGCTTCAAGATCATAATCAAACATTTAATCAACCAGGTCTTCTATGGAAATGGGTGATTAAATGATGCAGATAAGTACCTTGGCGTTGTATGGGCCATTGAAATTAGATGGAAGACATCACTAAGAGAGGGAGAGGCTCTCACTTTGGAACCTAAACTGGAGCAGCCCACATAAGAAAATCCTACAGTTTACTGTTGAATACTATAGTACATACTAGTGGTGTAAAGTACTTAAGAAAAAATACTTTAAAGTACTACTGAAGTAGTTTTGGGGGGTATCTGTACTTTACCTTACTAATGATTTACTCCATACATTTTCCCTGACACCCAAAAGTACTTGTTACATGATGAATGCTTAGCAGGACAGGAAAATGGTCCAATTCACGCACTTATCAAGAGAACACATGGTCATCCCTACTGCCTCTGATCTGGCAGACTCACTAAATACAAATGCATTGTTTGTATTTAATGTCTGAGTGTTGGAATGTACCCCTGATGATCCGTACATTTTAAAAACAAGAAAATGGTGCCATCTGCTTTGCTTAATATAAGGTACTTACTATCGAATTTTGTAGAATACTATACTCTACACTATGGTAACCGTCAATCGTGAAGTGCTTACTATAGACTTCTGTAGAATACTGTACTACAGTACATACTGTAGTATCCCTCGAACACGTAGAACTTATTTAAAAATGTTTCGATCGATTGGTCTGCTACCTAGCGCTGTCGATGCTGTTTTGATTTGAAAGTGCTGTCCATGAGGAGCTTACGCATGGGCTTTCTTCTGAGATTCCCCCTCGATCATGTAGTGCCTAATATAGAATGTTGTAGTATACTTTAGAATACTACACTCCACACTGTAGTATCCCTTGATTGATTGTTCTTGACTATTTAAAAAAAAAAAAAGCCTACATGTGTATACAATGCATTTAGAAATGTGTCAAGAATGAGCAAAACATTTTTTACATTTATTTTCATTGTGGTTCTAGTTCAAACATCAAACGTTTCACAATTACAGCTAACCCATATAAAAAAAATGCTATAGTATACTATGGTCTAAATACTGTAGTATTACTATATTTATATACTGTAGTATTCACTGAAGTATTTTTTGCAGACTTTACTACAGTATTCACTGTAGTGTTTTGCGGACATGACTGTAATATACCATAATATTCACTGTAGTGTTTTTGCTGACTTCCCTGTAGTATTCACAGTATGTAGCCTAGAGTAAAGACAATTGGGACAATAACCGAAATGGTGTTGGTTCGAATCCCTGACCAGGTGAAAAATATGTCGATCTACCCTTGAGCATGGCACTTAACCCTAATTACTCCTGTAAGTCGCTCTAGATAAGAGGGTCTGCTAAAAATGACAAAAAATATTCACTGTAGTGTTTTGGCGGATATCACTGTAGTTTACTATAGTATTCACTGCAGTGTTTTCACGGGCATGACTGTAGTACACTGTATTATTTACTGTAGCGTTTTTGTGGACATGACTGTAGTATGATATAGTATTCACTGTAGTGTTTTGCAGACATTACTGTAGTATACTATAGTATTCACTGTACTGTCTTCGCGTGCATGACTGTAGTATACTGTAGTATTTACTGTAATGTTTTTGTGGACATGACTGAGTATGATATAGTATTCACTGTAGTGTTTTGCGGATATTACTGTAGTATACTATAGTATTCGCTATACTGTTTTTGCGGACATTACTGTAGTATACTATAGTATTCACGGAAGTGTTTTTGCAGACTTTACAGTAGTATACTATAGTATTCACTGAATTGTTTCTGCGGGCATTACTGTAGTATACTATAGTATTTAATGTAGTGTGTTTAAGGACATAGTATATTGTAGTAACACCTGCTGACTAGGGTTAGCTAAAATGGCGCAACTACCAGACTACGCCAATTACTGTTTAATGAGGGTAACACCTCAACCAGAACATAAGACACACAGGATCGTGACAGGCCACCTATTGAGTTGGGTCAACAGTTCTGAGTAATACAACGGACCAGACATCTTCGCAATTGAATATAAAAAAATTAAAAAATTTAACTGTAACATCTAAACGTTAGACACAGGTTCTAGGACCAATTAGGGGAAACAGTGCAGAAGCAGATATAAAGAGCAAGCAAATGTATTAAAGCTTAGAGGATTGGGTTTTCTTGTTTGACATAGATATATAACACACATTAATAAGTGTACAACAAAATGACTTAGATCATTAGAGATTCAGCTGACCAAGTTCACAAGCTGACCAAAAACAGTGACAAACAATACTGTACTTCTGATGGTCAGAACCTGATCTGTTTCACCTGTCTTTGTGCTTGGCTCCACCCCCATCCAGGTGTCGCCCATCTTCCCCATTATACCCTGTGTATTTATACCTGTATTCTCTGTTTGTCTGTTACCAGTTCATTTAGTTTGTGAAACCTACCAGCGTTTGTTCCCCTGCTCCTGCCTGCTTCTTGCTCCTGTTTTCTAGTCCTTCCCAGTTTTGACCGTTCTGCCTGTCCTGACCCTGAGCCTGCCTGCCGTTCTGTACCTTGCTCACCTAACTGGATTATTGACCCCTACCTGCGTTTGACATGCCGTTTGCCTGTCCCTGTTTTAGAAATAAACGTTTGTTTCTTTGACACTGTTTGCATCTGGGTCATACCTGAAACGTGATAGATGGTAGGAAAGAAAGAACACTTAACCACTGTTTTATTTACATAAATAGATATTTTAGAAATACAAATTATTTCATTTAAAGACAGTCACCTTATTGGAGGGTACTGCCATTAAACTGCCTGGACCTCAAACCAGCAAAGCCTCTCCAAACAAACCAACTGAAAACAAAATAACATTATTGCAGTGGCTTTACATAACGAACATCTTGAATATTGTCACACATGAATAAAGTCACTGATGGTCAAACTAAACACACCATTTAGAATAATCGACCACACTCCAAACATTTCTTCAAGACAGCATGGTCAAAAAATGGTTGCGAACAGAAATAAACCAACAGCAACGACGCCGTACAGCCTATACACACAAAGAACCTTCCAGTGTCACGACTTCCGCCGAAGTTGGCTCCCCTGCCTGTTCGGGCGGTGCTCGGCGGTCGTCGTCACCGGCCTACTAGCCGCCTCCGATCCCTTTTTCGTTGTCTGTTGGTTGTGTCTTATTAGTTTCACCTGTGTCCTGTTGTATGTGCTTGATGGGCTTCCATATTTATAGTACGTGTCCCCGCCCTTGTTTTGTGCGGGATTGTGTTTGTGTTACGTGTGTACGTTAGGTAGAGGTGTTCGTGTTCTGGACCTGGCACCCTGTGTTTTGGGTGGTCCATATTATTATCCGCATTAAAGTGCACCTTTTCCCTGTGGAACTCTCTGCGCCTGATTCCTTCCTCACCCGCCTAGTCCCTCGTGACATCCAGGTACAAAACTCTCACTTGCACATGACCAAGGGGTGCTTTTATACCTTTCCTTAATGTCCTCCCCTAATAAGGGTGCCCATGGAAACACTGACCAAAACTTTGGTTCACACAAAGTTATTCAGCTACAAGATTGGAACTGATTGAGGTTTAGGTGAGGATTATGGTTATGGTGATGCCCATCTACTGTGGGACTCTAGTTAAAGAGCAGGCAGAGGCAAGGATGCAGTTCAGTATAAGAGTAATGGAGATGATACAGGGAATGATGACATGTGACTTGTCTTGAATTGAGACTTGGTTTGCTTTGCATGGAATATGGTTTATCTAAAAGGAGACACAGAAAGGTGCAAATAATAACGGGCAATAAAAGCAATGAACATACATAATTAATCGGCTATTAATGGAAATAATCAATGACAAATGCAATAAGCATATAAATGGGTAAATCTATGCATAAATATAGCAGCAGTACTGTACAGTAGAGTAGAAGAGAGTGGAGTAGAGTTCAGTACAGTACACAGTAGAGCACACTAGAGTTGAATACATTATAATGTACTGAACTATACTCAACTTACTGTAATGTACTCTACTGTACTGTACTGAACTCTATTGTACTCTACTGAGCTATACTTTGATGTCCAAACTTGTGACACAGACATCTATGATTGGTCCAGATTTGGTCTTGTCCAGACCAACCAAATTTGGTTTTGTTTGGTGGCGGAGATCATTTTGTTTGGCATACATTTTAAGTATTTAAGAGTCTCAGCACAATTCCGTTACCATTGAATTGCCCATAAGTGGACCAGTGTTAGAAAAATATATGGTTAAAGAACATTGTGCTGTAACTTTACTGCAGCTGACTGGGCGCATGCTCACACATGACCTACATCAGGGGAAGATTAAACCGATGTGTCATCTGCATCTTGAATTTATTAACTGTTAACGTTTCATGTATATGGCATGCAGACACGTTCACTTTTTAAATGCATCAATTAACGATGCAAGAAACGGGGAACTTCTGAGAATATGCGACAAGAATAGACCCAAGTCCCTAAAGTATTAATGATGGATAAAAAGGAATACAGGATATATCTGAGAATAAAAAGCAGCGGCAGGTCGCCTAGTGGTTAGAGCGTTGGACTAGTAACCGAAAGGTTGCAAGATCAAATCCCCGAGTTGACAAGGTAAAAATCTGTAGTTCTGCCCCTGAACAAGGCAGTTAACCCACTGTTCCTACGCCATCATTGAAAGTAAGAATTTGTTCTTAACTCACTTGCCTAGTTAAATAAAAACAAGGATGATAGTCAACATCTGAAAAATTGAATATTGAAAGATTTGTCTACAACAGCACAGTGAGCCTATGCTGTATCCATTTCTCAGTGAATGTCTACTCCTTATCTTCAACATACTGTAATAATATACAGTTCTTGTTTACACCTGAGCTTATGGCTATGTTTGTTGATTGTTTAATTCAGTTTGCAAGAGCCCACGCATAGGCAAACGTATTGACCCGTCACTGCCCCTCACCTTTGAGCATTCCCAGTCGAGACAGATTGTCTCTTGCATATTGTATTGATGTTGTTTATGTATATTGTGTGTTTTTATGTTTTTTTTATTAGTGGAAAATTGTCTAGTGAATATAAACTGAAGCTGACCAAATTTCAGAGAGTGTTTGCTGAAACGTTCAACTTGAACTTGAACTTCTACTCCACAGTAGATGGGTGACACAATCTACGCCTACTGGTGAGAAAAATAGGTGAGGAAGCACTGATTCACTGTTCGCGGTGAATACATTAAAGCTTGCCATATTTTCATTGTATTTGTCCGTCAATGTTTGCACCAGCTGTTTGCAACACACTTCTGATCATGTCATCTCTGATTATGTGTCAACTGTAGAGGCTGCCAAGCCCAGCATGTGCTGTATTATTCATAGCAGGGTGTTCATTGTCAGGATTTTGTTGGCTCGCAATAAAACGATTTGAACATTGGACACTCATAGGCCTACCGGGGAAAAAATATTGTATACTGTAGTACGAAAATAAAAAATAAACAGCTGTAAACGATTAATCATACTTACTACTCATGTTCAGTGAAATAATCTACTGTATCATAGAACAGAATCAGGTTTTTAATAGAACATGTAATCCTCACATTGAGAAAGCTGTAGTTGAATTCCAGTTCTCCTTCAGTTCTCCTCTTTCTTTCTCTTTCTCTGTTACACTCACCTCTTTATTGAGTTGTTGCCTCCAATGGGCTTTTCAGGACGATTAGGGATGATTTACAATAGCTGGTCCTGGGTGCTAAAGCAATGCTACAGAGTCACTCTAGTTAAGCTGTCTTTGTATAGGCGCCATTAGTGGACTCTAGTAATTAATGTCGGCCACAGGGATTTCTGATGCTAACATTATAAATATTGTTGTTGCTGTTGTTGTTACTTTTGTTACTGTTGTCGTTGTTTTTATAATACATGTGAATGTTTAGAGGCATTCATTCCAACAACTTTATGTTGTTGACATGCTCATAAAGCATATTTTGCCTTCTCAACAGACCCCTGTTTTGTGGGTGAATAAAGTGTAAGATGCTTTACTATTTGTTAAACAGTAATTTACAAATCAAATCAAATGTTTTTCATCAGTGTGTCAATATGCGGGGGCACCTGTGTCGATGTAATTGAGGTAATATGTACATGTAGGTAGAGTTATTGAAGTGACTATGCATAGATAATAACAGAGAGTAGCAGCAGCGTAGAATGGATGGGGGCAATGCAAATAGTCTGAGTAGCCATTTGATTAGCTGTTCAGGAGTCTTCTGGCATGGGAGTAGAAGCTGTTTAGAAGCCTCTTGGACCTAGACTTGGTGCTCCGGTACCACTTCCCTTGCGGAAGCAAGGGTGGCTGGAGTCTTTGACAATTTTTTGGGCTTTCCTCTGACACCGCCTGGTATAGAGGTCCTGGATGGCAGGAAGCTTGGCCCCGGTGATGTCCTGGGACGTACGCACTACCCTCTGTAGTGCCTTGCGGTCGGAGGGTGAACAGTTGCCATACCAGGCAGTGATGCAACCTGTAAGTATGCTCTCGATGGTGCAACTGTAAAACCTTTTGAGGATCTGAGGACACATGCCAAATCTTTTCAGTCTCCTGAGGGGGAATAGGTTTTGTCGTGCCCTCTTCACGACTGTCTTGGTGTACTTGGACCATGTTTGATTGTTGGTGATGTGGACGCCAAGGAACTTGAAGCTCTCAATCTCCTCCACTACAGCCCCGTCGATGAGAATGGGGACGTGCTCGGTCCTCCTTTTCCTGTAGACCACAATCATCTCCTTTGTCTTGATCACGTTGAGGGAGAGGTTGTTGTCCTTGCACCACACGGTCAGGTCTCAGACCTCCTCCCTATAGGCTATCTCATAGTTGTCGGTGATCAGGCCTACCACTGTTGTGTCATCAGAAAACTTAATGATGGTGTTGGAGTCATGCCTGGCCATGCAGTCATGAGTGAACAGAGAGTACAGGAGGGGACTGAGCACGCACAGCTGAGGGGCCCCTGTGTTGAGTATCATCGTGGCGGATGTGTTGTTACCTACTCTTACCACCTGGGGGCGGCCCGTCAGGAAGTCCAGGATCCAGTTGCAGAGGGAGGTGTTTTGACCCAGGGTCCTTAGCTTAGTGATGAGCTTTGAGGGCACTATGGTGTTGAACCCTGAGCTGTAGTCAATGCATACTCATATAGGTGTTCCTTTTGTGCAGGTGGGAAAGGGCAGTGTGGAGTGCAATAGAGATTGCTTAATCTGTGGATCTGTTGGTGCGGTATGCAAATTGGAGTGGGTCTAGTGTTTCTGGGATAATGGTGTTGATGTGAGCCATGACCAGCCTTTCAAAGCATTTCATGTCTACAGACGTGAGTGCTACCGGTCGGTAGTCATTTAGGCAGGTTACCTTAGTGTTCTTGGGCACAGGAACTATGGTAGTGTGCTTGAAACATGTTGGTATTACAGACTCAGACAGGGAGATGTTGAAAATGTCAGTGAAGACACTTGCCAATTGGTCAGTGCATGCTCGCAGTACACGTTCTAGTAATCGGCCTTGTGAATGTTGACCTGTTTAAAGGTCTTACTCACATTGGCTGCGGAGAGTGTGATCACACAGTCATCCGGAACAGCTGATGCTCGCATGCATGTTTCAGTGTTACTTGCCTCAGAAAGAGCATAGAAGTTATTTAGCTCGTGTCACTAGGCAGCTCTCAGCTGTGCTTCCCTTTGTGGCGTCGGAGCCGGTGAGGTACGATTCAATCTTAGTCATGTATTGATCCCTTTCCTGTTTGATGGTTCGTCTGAGGGCATAGCGGAATTTCTTATAAGCTTCCGGGTGTCACGCCCTGAACGTAGTAAGCTGTTTTTTCTCTGTGTTGGTTGGGGCATGATGGTGACTTGGGTGGGTTATCTAGGTGTATTTGTATGTCTATGGTGGCCTGATATGGTTCCCAATCAGAGGCAGCTGTTTATCGTTGTCTCTGATTGGGGATCATATTTAGGCAGCCATTTCCCTTTTGTGTTTGTGGGATCTTGTCTATGTTTAGTTGCCTATCTGCACTATTTGTATAGCTTCACGTTTCGTTCGTTGATTTTGTTGTTTTTGTTCAGTGTTCATTCATTAAAGAGAATGTACGCTTACCACGCTGCGCCTTGGTCTCTTTCATACGACGATCGTGACACGGGGTTAGAGTCACGCTCCATGAAAGCGTCAGCTCTACCCTTTAGCTTGCCTGTAATCCATGACTTCTGGTTGGGATATGTTTTTTTAATTTTTTAATTTCACCTTTATTTAACCAGGTAAGCTAGTTGAGAAGAAGTTTTCATTTACAACTGTGACCTGGCCAAGATAAAGCAAAGCAGTGCGACACAAACAACAACACAGAGTTACACATGGAATAAACAAGCGTACAGTCAATAACACAATAGAAAGAGAAAGTCAATATACAGTGTGGGCAAATGGCGTGAGGAGTAAGGCAATAAGTAGGCCACAGTAGCAAAGTAATTACAGTTTAGCAAATTAACACTGGAATGATAGATGAGCAGATGATGATGTGCAAGTAGAAATACTGGTGTGCAAAAGAGCAGAAAAGTAAATAAAAACAATATGGGGATGAGGTAGGTAGATTGGGTGGGCTATTTACAGATGGGCTATGTACAGCTGCAGCGATTGGTTAGCTGCTCAGATAACTGATGTTTAAAGTTAGTGAGGGAAATATAAGTCTCCAGCTTCAGCAATTTTTGCAATTTGTTCCAGTCATTGGCAGCAGAGAACTGGAAGGAAAGGCGGCCAAAGGAGGTGTTGGCTTTGGGGATGACCAGTGAGATATACCTGCTGGAGCACGTGCTACGGGTGGGTGTTGTTATCGTGACCAGTGAGCTGAGATAATGCAGAGCTTTACTTAGCATAAACTTATAGATGACCGATAGCCAGTGGGTCTGGCGACTAATATATATACGTCTCTGTGGAGTAAAGGTGGTCTAGAATTTTTTTCCCTCTGGTTGCACATTTAACATGCTGATAGAAATTAAGTAAAACTGATATAAGTTTCCCTGCATTAAAGATACAGATGAAAACTCTCTAGGTTGATAGTGTGGTCTACAGCTTATCATGATATACTCTACCTCAGGCAAGATATATGCATAGGCCCCGCCCCATGTCTTACCATAGGCTGCTGTTCTATCCTGCCGATAGAGTGTATAACCTGCCAGCTGTATGTTCTTAATGTCGTCTTTCAGCCACGACTCGGTGAACCATAAGATATCAAAACATTTTACGTTGGTAGGATATACGTGCTTTTGGTTCTTCCTATTTATTTTCCAGCGATTGAACGTTAGCTAGCAGGACTGAAGGCAAAGGCAGATTAGCCACTCGTCGCCTGATCCTCACAATCTCAAATCTAATTTTTCCCAGAACAGTGGCAGACTTGACTGTAGTAAACTGAAATTCCAACTCCAATTCCAATTTTCTTCAATGCTTCTCTATAATAAAAAATAAAAAACTATTTACTTTCTGAATTCAGTTAGTTGATTTTACCTCAGCAGTGGCTAAAGTAGCTGGACCTCCAGGAGAAACCAAATGAACAGGTAAAGCTGCTAGCTGCATTGTGCTGTTTTCAATTCTATTGAGATGAACACCTTAATAAAAAGGTAACCGTCAAGCACAACCGAAGTAACACTGTGTCGCCATGAATAAAGGAACATTGGAAAGTGAAATACAGGCAGAAACTCAACAGCAGCAACAGCAACAGTGAGGCAAATACATAAAGCATGCACTGTTGAGACACTGGGCCCAGGTTGATCAAAGCTTCATTTTTTTCACCCTCCATTTAACTCTGCAACATACTAATTATAGCAACATTTGAAAAACAGAACCAGGAGTATAAATGAATGCGAATGGTCTTACCCCCGAGGAGCAGGGGGAGTAGAGAGCCAGCCAAGGAGAGCCAGGGCCGCCATTCATGCTGTACTACTTACTGTTTCTTTGCTGCCCTCCCACACTGACGTATGCAGAATACATCTGGAAGCATGTATTTTAAAGTCACCCCCCTCTCTCTCGGTAAAAAACTAAACAAAACATATACAATCAGGAATAACACATCCCAACTTGCAAACCTGGTGAGCCTGAGCAGATCAAGCCAGCGAGAGAGAGAGAGAGCGGGGAGAGTGCGGTGTAGCACAGAGTTGAACAGCGTATTTGCCTACAGTCTTCCCCTTAACATAGGGTGCCCGTGTAAGTTTTTAAAAAATGATCTGTTTAGCACATGACAGGTTTCATCAATCAGGAGTGAGGGCTGTAAGGAGAGACAGTCATGGGATCAAACAGGTGGTGTCTGGCTGTAGCCTTCCTTCCGACCCAGGAACACAGTGTCCCCAGTCAGGTACGTAGCGTTGCACACAAACATCTGACAGCCCCCTCAACCCACAACCCAACCCAACTGGGAACTACAGCCCTCATTTAGCAAAGTAGGAAGGCTCTTGAAATATTAATAGAATAAAATATGATTACTCAATATTAGTACTACAGTCAAACATACGGTGCGCGGGCCAAGGTCCAATCCGGCCCACGGTGGTTTAAGAAAGAAAGAAAGAAATATATATATATATATATTTAGATGAAAAATACTTAAAAATGACTAAAAACAAATGATAAAGGACCTATATTCATACTGTACAGTTTTTTTGACTGTCCAGCTCACTAATAATCACTGTGCACAGTCAATGGACCTACATTCATACATTTTTTTGACTGTCCAGCTTTTTAATAATCACTAGACGGCCAGGGAGCATATTCTCTGCAAATTTTGACGACAAGGAAGTATAACCTTGTTGAAGACCGAATGCACCCCTGGTATATGTCATTAATTTAGAATTTTCAACTTGCAAAACAACAGTATTCATCAGTATATGGAAAATGATGACATGCCAAATCAATATGTACCATACACCTTCTGTGTGCACTCAAATTACTTGTTGTCTTACTCCCACCTTTGAGAGACGATAGCTTCAGAACAAAAGGAAAAACAGGAATTGACTACCATGCAGCATTTCTAAGGAACAGAAATATATAATTTAACCTCTCCGTGCTATGGACATTTCAGAGATATTCAGCAAATGATTTTCACCTACTGTACACTACAGTAGCCTCCTGCACAACTTCCTCTTTCCCGAAGGGGAAGAGGCAGGGCTAACATGAGAAAATAGAAAGCCCCTGGGAGAGAAGAGTTCTCTGTGTAAGGTTGGATTAGGAACCTGTGTTTCATCTGCAGCAGAATGCCCACCATCAGCCCCTTCAGCCCTGTCATAGCTGCTGAGAGACAAGTGTGTGCTCTACTCTGCTCTACATCCAGCCAAAAGAGGCTGGGATCGATCTCCCAAACGCAACATTGCAGCTGCGGCGTAAACCACACTCCCTCCCAACTCCAAGCACCTTTCAGAATACCAATTCTGAAGCCCTTGTCTTTTTCAATGGATACACAAGTCTGTAACCTGCCTGACACAAATTGAATCAGAATCAATTGAGGTTTTCTCCCTCCTGGCAGTGCCTGCAGCCTCATATTTCAGTGCAATGACTGTGAGTCCGAGGGAGGAACAGAAAGAAAGAAACATCTGGAGGGGAATTTGTTCCTGCTTTTAACTCTGTCTTTCCTCCCCAGTGCAACCCACTATTGAAGTAGATTACTACAGAGCTCTTCAATAACTCCTATACAGCACACTGAGGCTGCCCGTCGGCCTGCTCGCCTCGCCTGCCACTGTTTTATCAGTATATTTGGATTGTCTAATTTGTCTTACATCTATTACTCTGTCTCTCTGTCTGTCTGCCTTGCTGCCTTTCACAAGTCCTAGAAATACCACACATACATAGCGCTCTAATTTTAATAAACATGTTGTGGGTGTGTCCAGGCTTGGCCCCTCACTGGCCAATCAGAATGTGCTCCATGGCTAAATATGTGGTTGCTTCAAGTTGTGTATTTACGGTATTTTATGTATTGCCTTGGAATCAACTCCAATTCCAATGTTAGTCCGTTATAGTTTGTTAAACAGCTTACAAAAACGAAATAACAAAATGTTGACCTAATCCATCTTTGCCAAATATGTTAACTTGAACCTGTTTGCAGTCCACATTGTTGTAAGTAATTGCATGGCTTCAATGTGGAAATACTGTATATACTGTACATACTGTAGCATTTGCACTGATATAGAGGCTAGGCCTACTGTAAATTGCATTATGGCTGAGCCTTGACATGACAAATGTTGTCAATAAGCAAGATAAATAAATGCTTGATAAGGACTAAACAGAGAGCGAATAATTGGAAGAAAATTCTAAACAAAACAAAACAACATGTTTTAAATAGGCTATGTCTAACTATGCTTACAGACACCATAAAAGCTTCCCGTGGGCATATAATATTAACGCAATGCAGACTATGGAGGGTTTTACGCACATCCAAACTTTTCACAGTAGCTGATCAAAGATCCAATATAAAGAGAAATGGAGAATGTCCACCCACTGTTATACTGCTCCAAAATATAATGTTTTATATAAATATTGGAACCATCTTACAGATCGCATTCACACCAGAAGTTGCATTGTATGCTTGCCACAAACGTTCTCACTATAAAACCAGGACAGTGAATAATTACCGCCTTAACGCCAGCCGCCGAAAATAGAACCAAAAATGTTAAACTAATCTCCAGGCAACTATATTGTGGCAATTATTGGACAAAGTGAACGTACCCATTGAAGGTAGCGCTTTCCTGCAGTCAAATGACCAAGTGGCTTCATGGATGGAATGTTGTTCATATTTTTCATAATTTCATAATTAATAAAAACGTTATGTTCATATTTTTCATAATTTCATAATTAATAAAAACGTTATGTTTCTATGTCAAACGGTTGTATATTTCGGTCTTATGTGATGTACAGTGCATTCGGAAAGTATTCAGACCCCTTTACTTTTTCCACATTTTGTTATGTTACAGCCTTATTCTAAAATGGATTAAATAGTTTTTCCCCCTCACAAATCTACATACAATACCCCATAATGACAAAGCAAAAACAGGTTTGTAGAAATGTTAGAAAATTTATGAAAAATGTCAAACTTAAATGTTACATTTACATAAGTATTCAGACCCATTACTCAGTACTTTGTTGAAGCACCTTTGACAGTGATTACAGCCTCGAGTCTTCTTGGGTATGACGCTACAAGCTTGGCACACCTGTTTCTCCCATTCTTCTCAGCAGATCCTCTCAAGCTCTGTCAGGTTCGATGGGGAGCGTCACTGCACAACTATTTTCAGGTCTCTCCAGAGATGTTCAATCAGGTTCAAGTCCGGGCTCTGGCTGGGCCTCTCAAGGACATTCAGAGGCTTGTCCCGAAGCCACTCCTGTATTGTCTTGACTGTGTGCCTAGGGTTGTTGTCCTGTTGGACGGTGAACCTTTGCCCCCAGTCTGAGGTCCTGAGCGCTGAGCAGGTTTTCATCAAGGATCTCTCTGTACTTTGCTCTGTTCATCTTTCCCTCGATCCTGACTAATCTCCCAGTCCCTGCCATGGAAAAACATCCCCACAGCATGATGCTGCCATCACCATGCTTCACCGTTGGGATGGTGCCAGGTTTCCTCCAGATGTGACGCTTGGCATTCAGGCCAAAGAGTTCAATCTTGGTTTCATCAGACCAGAGAATCTTTTTTCTCATGGTCTGAGAGTCTTTAGGTGTCTTTGGCAAACTGCAAGCGGGCTGCCATGTGCCTTTTACTGAGGAGTGGCTTCCGTGTGGCCACTCTACTATAATTGGTGGAGTGCTGCAGAGATGGCTGTCCTTCTGGAAGGTTCTCCCATCTCCACAGAGGAACTCTGGAGCTCTGTCAGAATGACCATCGGGTTCTTGGTCACCTCCCTGACCAAGGCCCTTCTTCCCCGATTGCTCAGTTTGGCTGGGAGGCCTGCTCTAGGGAGAGTCTTGGTGGTTCCAAACTTCTTCCATTTCAGAATGATGGAAGCCAATGTGTTCTTGGGGACCTTCAATGCTGCAGAAATGTTTTGGTACCCTTCCCCAGATCTGTGCCTCGACACAATCCTGTCTCGGAGCTCTACGGACAATTCCTTCCACCTCATGGCTTGGTTTTTGCTCTGACACGCACTGTCAACTGTGGGATCTTATATAGACAGGTGTGTTCCTTTTCAAATCATGTCCAATCAATTGAATTTACCACAGGTGGACTCCAATTAAGTTGCAGAAACATCTCAAAGATGATCAAAGGAAACAGGATGCAATTGAGCTTAATTTCGAGTCTCATAGCAAAAGGTCTGAATTTTTATGTCAATATGGTATTTCAGTTAAGATTTTATACATTTGCAAAAAATTCTAAAAACCTGTTTTAACTTTGTCATTATGGGGTATTGTGTGTAGATTTATGAGGATTATATATTTTTTAAATCCATTTTATAATAAGTCTTTAACGTAACAAAATGTTGAAAAGGTAATGGGGTCTGAATACTTTCTGAATGCACTGTATATAACATGTAATATTGGGATGCAAACTCAAAATGTTATACATTTCAACTCTATATCTGGCATGGTACAGGTGTCTTCTTTTTTAAAGACCATTACCATGTGTGTGAGGTGTATACTTTTGTTCCAAAGTAGATTTGTTTAAGACTACCAAGAAACACTCTGTGTGACCCTGATTTAGCCCCCACTACAGAAATTAATTAAGATTTATCATCACCATCAATATATTGATGAGTCCTTTTGCTTTTGAGATTAGACTCTTTATGTGTAAAGAAACCCCCTTAGAAATATAATTATGGTGCTATCTGAAACTCAACAGGTGGAACATTAAAAAACATAATTAATTTTGCCATAAATCACCTACAATCATGAATCCTATATAGGCCTATTTAATTGATTTGTAAAACACGAGAAACATGAACACACTAGATAGAAATAAGTCTCACCAGATCAATGTACTTTGATCCCGTTGTTTCATTTAATTTAGTGTCTGAAGAGAACTTGTGCTGGGGCCCAGAGGAGAAAAGAACATCTTTTCATTTAATCTAGAAGCAGCTGAGTCATTTTTCATTGCAGGTGACATTTCAAAGCTATCTCCCTCAAAGTTCCAAGTTCAGCCATCAACTCTTGCCCTTATGAAGAGAGATTGGGTGACAATTAGTTGAAAATGTCACCTAGTCTTCCAATACCAGCTGTGTACATTTGTCTTGAGACGTTCTATGGGAGCCAACGTTCCTTAGCTAAATGGCACATGCAGTGAATGGGGGAACTGCACTGACAGTGCCTTATATTCTACTATACCTACCATTAAAGCGTATTCAACCATCCAGTGAGGCCTGGCAAGTACAGGACCAAAGCAAGCCAACCAAACATTTAAGCCATGCCATTTGTTCTTAATCCAAGCAACATGTCCAATCAGGCTGCTTTTCAAAGAGAGGAAGGCTGTAGAGATTTTGATCCATATCTCTATTGACATACTGTAGGTCTAACAAGTGAAAGAGATGTTGAAAGAAAATGAAATTTAGCTAGAAAATCCTTTTAACTTCTTATGGCTGCAGGGGCAGTATTGAGTAGCTTGGATGAAAAGGTACCCAGAGGTGCCCAGAGTAAACTGCCTGCTCCTCAGTCCCAGTTGCTAATATATGCATATTATTATTAGTATTGGATAGAAAACACTCTGAAGTTTCTAAAACTGTTTGAATGATGTATGTGAGTATAACAGAACTCATATGGCAGGCATAAACCTGAGAAGAAAATCCAACCAGGAAGTGGGAAATCTGAGGTTTGTAGGTTTTCAACTCATCGCCTATCGAATACAGAGTGGGATATGGGTCAGTTTGCACTTCCTACGGCTTCCACTAGATGTCAACATTCTTTAGATGCTTCTACTGTGATGTGGGGCCGAAGGAGAGGGGAATGAGTAAGGTCTGCCATGAGCTGACCATGCGTGTTCACATGAGAGGGAGCTCTGTTCCATCACACTTCTGAAGACAATGGAATTCTCCGGTTGGAACATTATTGAAGATTTATATTAAAAACATCCTAAAGATTGATTCAATACATAGTTTGACATGTTTCTACTGACTGTTACGGAACTTTTTGACATTTCGTCTGCTTTTAGTGAACGCGCTTCGTGACTTTGGATTTGTTTACCAAACACGCTAACAAAAGTAGCTATTTGGACATAAATGATGGACATTACCGAACAAAACAAACATTTCTTGTGGGAGTCCTGGGAGTGCATTCCAACGAAGATCAGCAAAGGTAAGTAAAGATTTATAATGCTATTTATGACTTTTGTTGACTCCACAATTTGGCGGGTAACTGTATGGCTTCCTTTTGTGGCTGAACGCTGTTCTCAGATTATTGAATATTGTGCTTTTGCCGTAAAGCTTTTTTGAAATCTGACACAGCGGTTGCATTAAGAACAAGTTCATCTTTAATTCTATGTAAAACATGTATCTTTCAACAAGATTTATGATGAGTATTTCTGTTATTTGATGTGGCTCTCTGCAATTTCTCCGGATATTTTGGAGGCATTTCTGAACATGGCGCCAATGTAAAGGTTTTTGGATATAAATATGGACTTTATCGAACAAAACATATATGTATTGTGTGACATGAAGTCATATGAGTGTCATCTGATGAAGATCATCAAAGGTTAGTCATTACTTTTATCTCTATTTCTGCTTTTTGTGACTCCTGTCTTTGGCTGGAAAAATGACTGTGTTTTTCTGGGATTTTGCGGTGACCTAACATAATCGTTTGTGGTGCTTTCGCTGTAAAGCCTTTTTGAAATCGGACACTGTGGTGGGATTAACAAGAAGTGTATCTTTAAAATGGTGTGAAATACTTGTATGCTTGAGGAATTTTAATTATGAGATTTCTGTTGTTTGAATTTGGCGCCCTGCACTTTCACTGGCTGTTGTCATATCGATCCCGTTAATGGGATTGCAGCCCTAAGAAGTTTTAAGAGGTGTATTTTCTTTCTAGGGTAATATTTTATTTGACTTTTTTAATCAAAAAACAAAAACAGACTTAGACAAAAACAATAGAAATCTTAACATTTACATACTTTTCAACAAACATTAATGACATCACATTTGCTCATTCCCACATGTTCCCACCGTATCAAAACCCAATGTTGTTTCCAGTGCTTGTAAGACTCTACCCCATATGACTTCAGATTGTGTTATGCTGTTTCTGTCTGTAGTCCGATTTTCTTTTCTATATTTAAATAACAAAGCAATTGATTCTTCCATTTTCTTAACGTTGGAGGATCATTTGACAACCAGTATTTAAGTAATAGCTTCGTAAAATATAAGTGCAGAAAATAATATTGTCCAACCCACTGGTGTAGTTTCTAACCATGACGTAATAAAAACATAATTAACAAAAATCTCCAGTAGCTCCAATTCCAAATAACAACAAGCCCACAGTAAATAGTTGCCCTTCAAGGCAGCCTCTGCTGTTCCAATCCTCAATCCAACAATTTGAGTGAAGCACAAAATGACCTTGTGTCAGGAATCGAAGGCAACTTCCGGGTGTTTCTAGAAAACCAAGGCTGGGATTCAATCAAAGGCACGTTGTTGACAAGCGCACTGCACTTGGCGATTAAACGTAATTTACGATTGAGCCAACATCTGCAGCATTTACCGCGAATGTCGGGAAAACAGACTCTAAAGTGCACATTAGACTGAATCTCGGCCCACCACCCAGATATGTGGGTTAGGCTAGCGAGCACTAGCAAAGGAGGAAAATAAACAGAGACACTGCAGTACAGTTTAACATTTAACTGCCATATAGGATTTATGGAACAGTCTGTGTCTTCCAAACGATAATAATGATCACAAATAATCTGGGAATATGATGTGACAAGGATGTGTTAAAACAACTGCACTTGTCGAACCTTCCATAATTCTTCTCCATAACACTTCTGACTGAGGTTACGTCTCAAAAGGCACACTATTCCCTTTATAGTGCATTACTTTTGACCATAGAGCGCTGGCCAAAACTAGTCCACTATATAGAGAAAAGGTTGTCATTTGAGATGCAGCCTGTATCTGCTTTCGGATGGACCTGCAATATTGTTGTTTTTCCTAAGTTGAATCCGTCAGTGATAACCAAATTGTATTCTGAGCTGTGTTCTCAGAGGACATGTAGGTACAGGATTGCATTCATGAGTAGTGGTCTGTGTCACAAATAGTACCCTATTCCCTATGTAGTGCGCTACTTTTGATCTGGGCCTTTTGGACTTAGTAGTGCACTATTTAGGGAATAGGGTACCATTTGGGACGTATTGCGGTGTAAGTGAACACACGTTCATGCATACTATCCTTTCAAATGTGTCTGCAGCAGCATCTGATCTCCTTCAAGAATGAGACAGGGGGAATGTTCCCCACTGTTTGGTTTATGGATTGCATTCTGAAATATTGTTTAGCATAACCTTGCCGCCACCAACACATATGAGAGGATTGCATTTTGAAATAGCATTGTTTTCTGTTTTGTGGTGTAGCATTACGTCTGTTCTGTGAATACAAAGATAAGGTGTTTGAATAGTTTTGTAAATTTTTGAGCCAAAGGCTTAGTTTCACTACAGCAAAATGGTTGGTCCTGCCTCTACTCAGTGAAAATTCAATTCCCTAGCAGTCCAATAAAGTAATATCTAATCAGATATGCATCTTCACATGCAAGACTCTATTAAATGCATTTGAGAATTCCCCACTGTATAGATAAATGGCTTTAAGAATAATTGCTTCCATTTCTAACATATTTAATAAATATATTTAGTTGAATAGCATGGTTCCTCTTGATTAATGGGCACATTAGGATGGCTCTCTTTCCCATTTGATCTCCAGGCAGCAGGGCCGTGCACAGAACTTTGGGGGGAGCAGGTGCTCAAAATAAACGGCAGCTCCCCCCCAAAAAATAAGTAATTCATAACTCACAATTCATAACGTACCACTGCCTCTGTAGCCAAAATGTCAACATAGAAAATATATAGGCTTATATGAAGCAACACTCACTCATCACACATTGTAAGCAAGCTAGTGCCAGTGACTCCTAGGCCTCGAAATGATGCGAGATGATTGACGGAAAGAAAGGCTATCAGCTGATCAGAGTGAATGATGATGCAAATATGCTAGCTAGCTAGCTAGTTATCTGTGTTGTCCAAACAACAAATTTTACTTGATTTGAGTTTGTTCTGCTGCTGACAACTGCCTCTGTCTCAGAGCATGCAAAGCTGTCATCAAGGCAAAGGGTGGCTACTTTGAAGAATCTAAAATCTAAAATATATTTAGATTTGTTTAACACTTTTTTGGTTACTAGATGATTCCATATGTGTAATTTCATAGTTTTGATGTCTCCACTATTACTCTCCATAGTATAAACTAGTAAAAATAAAGAAAAACCCTTCAATAAGTAAAAACACCAGTCTCAACGTCAACAATGGAGAGGCAACTCCGGGATGCTGGCCTTCTAGGCAGAGTTACTCTGTCCAGTGTCTGTGTTCTTTTGCCCATCTTAATCTTTTCTTTTTATTGGCCAGTCTGAGATATAGCTTTTTCTTTGCAACTTTGCCTAGAAGGCCAGCATCCCGGAGTCGCCTCGTCACTGTTGACGTTGAGACATGCGTTTTGCGGGTACTATTTAATGAAGCTGCCAGTTGAGGACTTGTGAGGCGTCTGTTTCTCAAACTAGACACTGTAATGTATTTGTTCTTTTTGCTCAGTTGTACACCGGGGCCTCCCACTCCTCTTTCTATTCTGGTTAGAGCCAGTTTGCTCTGTTCTGTGAAGGGAGTAGTACACTGCGCTGCACGAGATCTTCAGATTCTGGGCAATTTCTCACATGGACTAGCCTTCATTTGCACTTCAGTTGCACTTCAGCTTCAGCTAATAGACTGATGGCTTGACATTCTGTATAATTATGCCCTACTAAGACACTTTATGTTAGTGTTTCCTTTATTTTTGGCAGTTACCTGAAGTTAGACAAGCTCTAACTTGATTGACAGCCTGAAATGGCTTCTTGGTAGCTACAGTAGTTATGAGGTTGGGAAGCCAACTTCATAAAATTGCTATCACATCAGTGAATGCACTGTTCCTATTTACTTGATATATGAATGAACAAACAATGAATGTGACAAAATTTGAAATTCCCCAGACCCTTTCCAAGTTCTCATTTGACAAGCAGCTGCTGCTGGGGAGGGGATCAGGAGCAGGGAACTGAAAACTGGGAAGCTAGATAGTCTATAAACACCCTTTGGGAGGGGGGTTACAGGGATTTTTCTCCCAGGTAATTTATCTGAATTCAGGCTAAATTGGATGGAAGCTTTATCCACACTCAGAATGTATCTAAGTGCAAAAAACCCAATGGGGAAGTCAATTTGGGAGTAGTGGGAGTAGTGCCTTTCCTCAGCCACAGTGTGTTGCAAAAGTACTATCTCACAACTCGATGAAACCTCCACTCTTGCACAGACATTTAGAAACAAAACATGCAATTTGAAAAATAAGCCACAGGAGTTTTTTGAGCGAGAATTAAGATGACCTTCGAGTAGTAAAACATGTATAAAGGCAACATATATCATTAATAAGAAGGGTCTAGAAGTGTATTATATGGTGAGCTACCGAGTGGCTAGGTCAGGCAAGCTCCATACTATTGTGGATGACTTAATTCTTCCTGCTGCCGCGGATATGGCTGGGACAATGCTGGGGGAAAAGGCAAAAAAACTATACAAACAATGGCTTCATCAAACAACACTATTTCACGACGCATCAGTGACATGGAAGGAGATATTTTGAAACAATTACTGCTTTGCATACAAGCCAGTGAATTCTATGCATTACAGCTGGATGAGTCAACAGACGTGGCAGGCCTGGTACAGCTCCTGGTATATGTCCATTACGTTTATGGGGGGGTCAATTAAGGAAGACATCCTCTTCTGCAAACCATTGGAAACCAGGAGAGGATATTTTTTAAGTACTGGACAGCTTTGAGACATCAAATAGACTTTGGTAGTCAAGATGTGTTGGTATCTGTACTGATAGCGCAAAAGCCATGGCAGGGAGACATAGTGGAGTGGTAACACGCGTCCAAGCAGTTGCTCCCAACGCCACTTGGGTACATTGCAGAATCCACCGAGAGGCTCTTGCTGCCAAGGGAATGCCTGACAGCTTGAAAGACGTTTTGGACACTACAGTGAAAATGGTTAACTTTGTTAAAGTAAGGCCCCTGAACTCTTTTGTATTTTCTGCACTATGCAATGATATGGGCAGTGACCATGTAACACCTTTACAACATACAGAGGCTATGATTAAGAAGTTGGAGCTCTTCTCTGTTTACATTAACTTCTTTGTGATAGGGGGCAGCATTTTCACTTTTGGATGAATAGCGTGCCCAGAGTGAACTGCCTCCTACTCTGTCCCAGATGCTAATATATGCATATTATTATTACTATTGGACATAAAACACTCTGAAGTTTCTAAAACTGTTTGAATGATGTCTGTGAGTATAACAGAACTCAAATGGCAGGCAAAAACCGGAGAAAAAATTCTGAGGCTGGTCGATTTTCAACTCATCGCCTATTCAAATCCCAGTAAGATATGGATCTGTTTGCACTTCCTACGCCTTCCACTAGATGTCAACAGTCTGTAGAACGTTGAATGAAGCCTCTACTGTTATGTGGGGCCGGATGGGAGGTGCTTCAGTCAGTGGTCTGGCAGAATGCCAGTTCCTGGTCACGCGCATTCCAAATGATATCGTCTTGCGTTCCATTACTTCTGTAGACACAAAGGAATTCTCCGGTTGGAACGTTATTGAATATTTATGATAACATCCTGAAGATTGATTCTCTAATTAGTTTGACCAGTTTATTCGACCTGTAATATAACTTTTTGAAGTTTTCGTCCGACGTTTGCCTGGATCTGCGCGAGCGTTTGGACATGTGTACTAAACGTGCTAGCAAAAGTAGCTACTTGGACATAAATAATGGACATTATCAACAAAACAACAATTTATTGTGGAACTAGGATTCCTGGGAGTGCATTCTGATGAAGATCATCAAAGGTAAGGGAATATTTATGATGTAATTTCGTATTTCTGTTGACTCCAACATGGCGGAGAAATGTTGTTTATATCTGAGCGCCGTCTCAGATTATTGCATGGTTTTTCCGTAAAGTTTTTTTGAAATCTGACACAGCGGTTGCATTAAGAACAAGTGTATCTTTAATTCTATGTAAAACATGTATCTTTCGTCAAAGTGTATGATGAGTATTTCTGTTATTAGATGTGGCTCTGCAATTTCTCCGGATATTTTGGATGCATTTCTGAACATGGCGCCAATGTAAAGATTTTTGGATATAAATATGCACATTATCGAACAAAACATACATGTATTGTGTAACATGATGTCCTATGAGTGTCATATGATGAAGATCATCAAAGGTTAGTGATTCATTTTATCTCTATTTCTGCTTTTTGTGACTCCTATCTTTGGCTGGGAAAATGGCTGTGTTTTTCTGTGGCTATGTACTGACCTAACATAATCATTTGGTGTGCTTTCGCCGTAAATCCTTTTTGAAATCAAACATGTTGGCTGGATTCACAACATGTGTAGCTTTAATTTGGTGTCTTTCATGTGTGATTTCATGAAAGATTGATTTTTATAGTCATATATTTGAATTTGGCGCGCTGCATTTTGTCTGGCTTTTGGCTAAGTGGGACGTTAGCGTCCCACATATCCCAGAAAAGTTAACAAGGACAAAAATAAGGTCTTTCCATCATTGTATGATTTTTTGTGTGCAAATGAACCCAAGCATACGTACAATGTCAAATGTGATATAGCGAAGCACCTGCGTGAGTTGGGTACGCAATTACGCAGGTACTTTCCCGAAAAGTATGACACAAACATCTGGATTCGTTATCTCTTTCATAACCTTCCACCAGTTCACTTACCAATATCTGAACAAGAGAGCCTCATCGAAATTGCAACAAGTGGTTCTGTGAAAATTGAATTTAATCAGAAGCCTCTGCCAGATTTATGGATTGGGCTGCGCTCAGATGATCCTGCCTTGGCAAATCGCGCTGTTAAGACACTGATGCCCTTTGCAACCACGTACCTATGTGAGAGTCGCAATTCAACGGCTCAGACACGAGAGGTATGTGGCAGGTGTGGCGGAAGAATCAGAATTAGTTGGGTAACATAGATAATTAAGATGTCTTATCTGCATAATATGCATATGTGATATACTTGTTATTAGAATGTATCCCTTCAGACTCTGGCGTTGGCAGTTGCACTTTTTCCCTCAGCTGGGGCTCAGTCATCTGGGGCCCAGAGAGGGAAGAGGTCAGGCTTGTCTTTCACATGTCCCTGGTGCTATGCAGAATATCAGAAAGGGAAGAGGACAGGAGGGAACATTGTCTTCATATGTGAATGTGTCTTTTACCTATTCTTAAACCATGTGAAGGGGTGGCGTGATTAATGGGGAACCAATTACTTGTCTCCACAATGTCTGTGCGCTAGTCACTCCCTCCTTTGGCGTTGGGGGATGTGTGTGGTAGTGTCTGGAACCATTGTATGTCGTCTCTGATGTTGCACTTATCCTGGGTTAGTGTATGACCTAGAGGCTCACTCCCCTCAGTGAGCTTGTCCAGGAGTGGGGTCAAGAAGGGGTTTTACTTGAGATGGGAGTATCTGGAGTTGACAATTGATTCATGCCATTGGATGAGTTGGTGTTTTTGTGCTATGAAGTTCCAGGAACGAGATCTGAACCTTGTCTTAGGGGCCAAACTGAACGATAATTTATAGCGAATGCTATCTGGCTATGGGATACTCCTTTCTCATTTAAAAAGTCTCACCTTGTGACCCGTTCAAAACATCTGTGGTTTGTTATGTCGACTAGGGGGTGGATCTTTGCTATAAAAGATCTCAGTAGCCTTTGTGTTGTGGCTCTCAACGAATCATCAAAGAGACGGTGATTCGTCAACAAGCCCTCGCTATTGCAAAGCTCTCACTATTAAAGATTTAGTTTAAGTATAACTCTGACTTGTGTGATAAGTTTGTCTCTCCTCATTTGATAATACAGAAATTAACCACCACACAGGGTCTACAGTCAATCACAGACTACAAAAAGAAAACCAGCCCCGTCACGGACCCCGATGTCTTGCCCCCAGACAAACTAAACAACTTCTTTGCTCGCTTTGAGGACAATAGAGTGAAACCAACACGGCCCGCTAACAAAACCTGCGGACTCTCCTTCACCGCAGCCAACGTGAGAAAAACATTTAAACGTGTTAACCCTCGCAAGGCTGCCGGCCCAGATGGCATCCCTAGCCGCATCCTCAGAGCATGCGCAGACCAGCTGGCTGGTGTGTTTACGGACATATTCAATCAATTCCTATCCCAGTCTGCTGTTCCCACATGCCTCAAGAGGGCCACCATTGTTCCTGTTCCCAAGAAAGCTAAGGTAACTGAGCTAAACAACTATCGCCCCGGAGCACTCACTTCCGTCATCATGAAGTGCTTTGAGAGACTAGTCAAGGATCATATCACCTCCACCCTACCTGACACCCTAGACCCACTCCAATTTGCTTACCGCACCAATAGGTCCACAGACGATGCAATCGCAACTACATTGCACACTGCCCTAACCCATCTGGACAAGAGGAATACCTACAGTGGGGAGAACAAGTATTTGATACACTGCCGATTTTGCAGGTTTTCCTACTTACAAAGCATGTAGAGGTCTGTAATTTTTATCATAGGTACACTTCAACTGTGAGAGACGGAATCTAAAACAAAAATCCAGAAAATCACATTGTATGATTTTTAAGTAATTAATTAGCATTTTATTGCATGACATAAGTATTTGATACATCAGAAAGGCAGCTCAAAAATGCAGTTGTTTCAGCCTAGCTCAGTGCCTTCTGTGGTGATGGGGCAGCCAGCAGAAAATACGGAGCATAGTGGTTGGCAATGTTCTCTAGTTGCTCCGTGATTGGCTCAGCGTTCTGTCACTCATGGGAACACTACGTCACAGCAGAATCTACGGGTAGAGCTCGAAAATTCAAGTCCCTTGTGTGCTGCCATAGAATTACATGAAAAGTGCCCATCCAATAAAGATCAAGGTCATTGGCCAGATAAAATGTCTCCAAATCATTTATATCTACCGTAGCTTTGATTAGACTGATCATGTCAACGTCATACTTTCAAAATCTTAGCTAGTAAGCTAGCAGTCATCCTCGTGAATCGAGTCGATAATCTACAGGCAAATCTTTTTCAATCCTTGTCACATGAAGAGAAATTATAGATAAAACCTATCTGTGCTCATCGACCATTGGCCATACAGTTGAAGTCGGAAGTTTGCATACACTTAAGTTGTAGTCATTAAAACTCGTTTTTAAACCACTCCACAAATTTCTTAACAAACTATCGTTTTGGCAAATCTGTTAGGACATCTACTTTGTGCATGACACAAGTAATTTTTCAAACAGTTGTTTACAGACAGATTATTTCACTTATAATTCACTGTATCTGTCACGACTTCCGCCGAAGTTGGTGCCTCTCCTTGTTAGGGCGGAGTTCGGCGGTCGTCGTCACCGACTTTCTAGCTGCCACCGATCCATGATTCTGTTTTCCATTTGTTATGTCTTGAGTGTATACACCTGGTTCCCATTAAGTTATTATTATTTCCCTATTTAACCCTCTGGTTCCCATTATGTTTTGTGCGTGATTATTTCCTGGTTTGTGTTAACTTCTTTGGGGTAGGGGGCAGTATTTTCACGTCCGGATGAAAAGCACGCCCAGAGTAAACTGCCTGCTACTCAAGCCCAGATGCTAGGATATGCATATTATTATTATATTTGGATAGAAAACACTCTGAAGTTTCTAAAACTGTTTGAATGGTGTCTGTGAGTATAACAGAACTCATATGGCAGGCAAAAACTTGAGAAAAAAATCCAACCAGGAAGTGGGAAATCTGAGGTTTGTAGGTTTTCAACTCTTTGCTTATCTAAGATACAGTGGAAATGGGGTCATATTGCACTTCCTAAGGCTTCCACTAGATGTCAACAGTCTTTAGAACCTTGTTTGATGCTTCTACTGTGAAGTGGGGGCGAATGAGAGGAGATTGAGTAAGGTCTCTCCCAGAGTGCCACGAGCTGACCATGCCCTGTCCATGCCCGTTCATGTGAGAGTTAGCTGCGTTCCATCACATTTCTGAAGACAAAGGAATTCTCCAGTTGGAACATTATTGAAGATTTATGTTAAAAACATCCTAAAGATTGATTCTATACATCGTTTGACATGTTTCTACGGACTGTAACGGAACTTTTTGGACTTTTCGTCCGTACTTTCCGCTGGACTTGCACGCGCGTCGTGAGTTTAGATTGTGTACTGAACGCGCGAACAACAAGGAGGAATTTGGACATAAATGATAGACAATATCGAACAAAACAAACATTTATTGTGGAACTGGAATTCCTGGGAGTGCATTCTGATGAACATCATCAAATGTAAGTGAATATTTATAAGCCATTTCTGACTCAATCTCTTTGGGTTGATTTGTCGTCTGAGCGCCGTACTCAGATTATTGCATGGTTTGCTTTTTCCGTAAAGTTTTTTTTAAATCTGACACAGCGCGTTGCCATTAAGGAGAAGTGGACCTAAAGTTCTATGTATAACACTTGTATTTTCATCAACATTTATTATGATGACTATTTATTCTTAAATTGATGTGGCTCTGCAAAATCTCTGGATGTTTTGGAACTACTGAACATAACGCCGCCAATGTAAACTGAGATTTTTGGATATAAATATGAACTTTACCGAACAAAACATACATGTATTGTGTAACATGAAGTCCTATTGAGTGTCATCTGATGAAGATCATCAAAGTAAAGATTAATTATATCTACATTCAAAACAGAGATGCTTGTTCTAGGTCCCAAGAAACAAAGAGATCTTCTGTTGAATCTGACAATAATCTTGATGGTTGTACAGTCGTCCTCAAATAAAACTGTGAAGGACCTCCGCGCGTTAACTCTGGACCCTGATCTGTCTTTTGACGAACATATCAAGACTGTTTCAAGGACAGCTTTTTTCCATCTACGTAAACATTGCAAAAATTCAGAAACTTTCTGTCCAAAAATATATGCAGAAAAATTACATCCACTGCTATTTGTCACTTCTAGGTTAGCACTACTGCAATGCTCTACTTTCCGGCTACCCGCGTTAAAGCACTAAATAAACTTCAGTTAGTGCTAAACAACGGCTGCCTAGAATCTTGACCTAGAACCAAAAAAATGTATCATTTCACTCCAGTGCTAGCCTCTCTACACTGGCCTTACCGTTAAGGCAAGGGCTGATTTCAAGGTTTTACTGCTAACCTACATGGGCTTGCTCCTACCTATCTTTCAGATTTGGTCCTGCCGTACATACCCTACCACGTACGCTACGGTCACAAGACGCAGGCCTCCTAACGTGTGGCCTAGAATTTCAAGCAAACAGCTAGAGGCCAGAGCTTTCTCCTATTAGAGCTCCATTTTTAAGGACATGTCTGTCATACCCATGTGAGAGCACGCAGACTCGGTCTCAACCTTTAAGTCTTTATGAGAGACTCAATCTCTTCAGTAATCCTATGATTGAGTGTAGTCTGCGCCCAGGCATTGTGAAGCGTGAACGGAAAGACTCTGCAGCAATGAACCGCCCTTGCTGTCTCTGCCTGGGCCGGTTCCCCTCTCTCCACTGTGATTCTCTGCCTCTAACCCTATTACACGGGCTAAGTCACTGGCTTACTGGCTGCTCTTCCATGCCGTTCCTGGGCAGGGGTGCGTCACTTGAGAGGGGTTGCAGTCACTGACGTGATCTTCCTGTCTGGTTGGCCGGCCCCTTGGTTGCCGCTGCGGAGATCTTTGTGGGCTATACTCGGCCTTGTCTCAGGGATGGTAAGTGGTGGTTGAAGATATCCCTCTAGGGCTGCTGTAGGGGCTGTGTTTTGGCAAAAGTGGGTGGGGTTATATCCTGCATGTTTGGCCCTGTCTGGGGGTATTGTCGGATGACGGGCCACAGTGCTCCCGACCCCTCCTGTCTCAGCCTCCAGTATTTATGCTGCAGTAGTTTATGTGTCGGGGGCTAGGTCAGTTGGTTATATCTGGAGTATTTCTCCTGTCTTATCCGGTGTCCTGTGTGATTTTAAGTATGCTCTCTCTAATTTCTTTCTTTCTCTGTCTTTCTTTCTCTCTCTCGGAGGACCTGAGCCCTAGGACCATGCCTCAGGACTACCTAGCCTGATGACTCCTTGCTGCTCCCAGTCCACCTGGCCGTGCTGCTGCTCCAGTTTCAACTGTTCTGGCTGCTAAGGCTATGGAACCCTGACCTGTTCTCCGGACGTGCTACCTGTCCCAGACCTGCTGTTTTCAACTCTCTAGAGACAGCAGGAGTGGTAGAGATACTCTGAATGATCGGCTATGAAAAGCCAACTGACCTTTACTCCTGAGGTGCTGACCTGTTGCACCCTCGACATCCACTATGATTATTATTATTTGACCCTGCTGATCATCTATGAACATTTGAACATCTTGGCCATTTTCTGTTATCTCCACCCGGCACAGCCAGAAGAGGACTGGCCACCCCGCATAGCCTGGTTCCTTTCTAGGTCTCTTCCTAGGTTCTGGCCTTTCTAGGGAGTTTTTCCTGTGCTTCTACACTGCCACTGTGCTTCTACACCTGCATTGCTTGCTGTTTGGGGTTTTAGGCTGGGTTTCCGTACCACACTTTGAGATATCAGCTGATGTAAGAAGGGCTTTATAAATAAATGTGTTTTGATTTGATTTGATTTGCAGGGTTAATCCGTCCTTCTGCCTCCCCCGCCGCCGCAGGGTTCTTCTTTGTGGAGAAGTAGGACAAGACCCTGAGCCCGTGCATCGACTACCGTGGCCTCAACGGCATCATGGTGAAGAACATCTACCCGCTACCACTCATCTCCTCGGCCTTCGTTCCGCTCCAGGGGGCCACCGTGTTCTCGAAGCTGGACCTACGAAACGCCTACCACCTGGTGTGGATACAGGAAGGGGACGAGTGGAATACTGCCTTCAACACGACCAGCGGTCACTATGAATTCCATTCATGTGGTCCCCAGCTGCTGACCGGGCGTTCATCTTGATCTGTCCCACCAGTTCGTGGTGGAGGCCGAGTGGGGGCTGTCCTGTCCCAGCATTCTGCCCTGGACCTCAAGTTACATCCCTGCACCTTCTTCTCCCATCGCCTCAACGCCATGGAGAGGAACTACGATGTGGGGAATCGTGAGCTTCTCGCGGTGAAGATGGCGTTGGAGGAATGGAGGCACTGGCTGGAGAGGGCAGAACATCCGTTCATTGTGTGGACAGACCACAAGAACCTGGAATATCTCTGCACCACCAACCTTCTCAATTCCAGGAAAGCTAGGTGGGCCCTGCTTTTCACCCGGTTCAACTTCTCCCTCTCCTACTGACCGGGATCCAAGAATGTCAAGCTGTATGCGCTGTCACGTTGCTATAGCCCAGCGGCTACACCCACGGAACCCAAGACCATCCTTCCCACCTCGTGCCTGGCGACGGCAGTCAGCTGGGGAATAAGGAAGCAGGTCCAAGAAGCACAGCGTTCCCAGTCGCACCCCGGGGGGGCCCAGATAACCGGATGTTTGTTTCTGATGCTGTCCGCTCCCTGGTCCTGAAGTGGGCCAACTCCTCCAAGCTTGCCTGCCACTTTTTGCGACTACGCTTTTGGTGGCCTACCATGGTTCCTGAATTCTCTGCATTCGTCGCCACATGCACGATCTGTGCACAGAACAAGACTCCACAGCAAGCTCTGGCTGGTCTCCTGCAACCTGTACCTGTTCCTCACCATCCCTGGTCTCACATATCCTTGGACTTCACGGGTCTCCCCTGTCTGACGGCAACGTCGCCACCCTGACAGTAGTGGACCAGTTTTCCAAAGCCGCCCACTTCATTCCTCTCCCTAAGTTACCCTCTGCCAAAGAGACGACCCAGCTCATGGTGCAGCACTTCTGCCGGATCCATGGACTCCCAGTGGACATGGTCTCCAACCGGGGTCCTTAGTTCTCGTCCCGGTTCTGGAAGGCGTTCTGCACACTCCTTGGGTTGTCAGCCAGCCTGTCCTCCGGGTTACACTCCCAGTCCAACGGACAGTCTGAGCGAGCCAACCAAGACCTGGAGTTTGGTTTCCGCCACCATCATCACCTGGAACCAGCAACTAGTGTGGGGGCTGTGCTTTGGCAAAGTGGGTGGGGTTATATCCTGCCTGGTTGGCCCTGTCCGATGGTATCGTCGAATGGGGCCACAGTGTCCCCCCGACCCACCCCTGTCTCAGACTCCAGTATCTCTGTTGCAATAGTCTATTATATCTGTTATATCTGGTGTAATTCTCCTGTCTTATCTGGTGTACTGTGTGAATTGAAGTATTCTCCCTCTAATTCTCTCTCCCTCTCCTCCTGGAGAATCTGAGCCCTAGGATCATGCCTTAGGACTACCTGGCCTGATGACTCCTTGCTGTCCCCATTCCACCGGGTCGTGCTGCTGTTCCAGTTTCAACTGTTCTGCCTGCGGCTAGGGAACCCTGACCTATTCACCGGACGTGATATTTTGTCCCGGGTCTGCTGTTTTCGACTCTCTCTCTCTACCGCACCTGCTGTATCGACCTCTGAATGCTCGGCTATGAAAAGCCAACTGACATTTGCTCCTGATTTACTGACCTTTTGCAACCTCTACAACCACTGATTATTATTTGACCCTGCTGGTTATCTTTGAATGTTTGAACATCTTGAAGAACAATCTGGCCTTACATGGCCATGTACTCTTACAATCTCCACCCGGCACAGCCAGAAGAGGACTGGCCACCCCCACAGAGCCTGGTTCATCTCTAGGTTTCTTCCTAGGTTCCTGGCTTTCTAGGGAGTTTTTCCTAGCCACCATGCTTCTACATCTGCATTGCTTGCTGTTTGGGGTTTTAGGCTGGGTTTCTGTATAAGCAGTTTGTGACATCTTCTGATGTAAAAGGTGCTTTAAAAATACCCTACCGTTCAAAAGTTTGGGGTCACTTAGAAATGTCCTTGTTTTTGAAAGAAAAGCACATTTTTTGTCCAAATAACATCAAATTGATCAGAAATATAGTGTAGACATTGTTAATTAAGGACTTTTGTAGCTGGAAACAGCTGATTTTTAATGGAATATCTACATAGGTGTACAGAGGCCCATTATCAGCAACCATCACTCCTGTGTTCCAATGGCACGTTGTGTTAGCTAATCCAAGTTTATAATTTTAACCTCTCTAGGGTACGTGAGACGGTAGCGTCCCATCTCTTCAACAGCCAGTGAAACTGCAGGGCGCCAAATTCAAAACAACAGAAATCCCATAATTAAAATTCCTCAAACATACATGTATTTTACACCATTTTAAAGATACACTTGTTGTAAATCCGAAAGCAAACCAAACGAAAGCAAACCAAACGATTATGTTAGGTGAGTGCCTATTCACAGAATAACACAGCCATTTTTCCAGCCAAAGAGACGATTCACAAAAAGCAGAAATATAGATAAAATTAATCACTAAGCTTTGATGATCTTCATCAGAGGACTCATAGGACTTCATGTTACACAATACATGTATGTTTTGTTCGGTAAAGTTCATATTTATATCCAAAAATCTGAGTTTACATTACCGCGTTACGTTCACAAGTTCCAAAACATCCTTTGATTTTGCAGAGAGCCACATCAATTTACAGGAATAATCATAATAAACATTGCTAAAAGATACAACTGTAATGCATGGAATTTTAGATGCACTTCTCCTTAATGCAACCGCTGTGTCAGATTTCAAAAAAGCTTTACGGAAAAAGCAAACCATGCAATAATCTGAGTCGGCGCTCAGAGCCCAATCAAGACACAAATATATCTGCCATATTMTGCAGTCAACAGAAGTCAGAAATAACATTATAAACATTCACTTACCTTTGATGATCTTCATCAGAATGCACTCCCAGGAATCCCAGTTCCACAATAAATGTTTGTTTTGTTCGATAATGTCCATCATTTATGTCCAAATTCCTCCTTGTTGTTCTAGCGTTCAGTACACTTTCCAAACTCACGACGCGCGGGCAAGTCCAGCGGAAAGTACGGACGAAAAGTTAAAAAAGTCATATTACAGTCCGTAAAAACATGACAAACGAAGTATTGAATCAATCTTTCGGATGTTTTTAACATAATTCTTCAATAATGTTCCAACCGGAGAATTCCTTTGTCTTCAGAAGTGCGATGGATCAGAGCTTGCTCTCACATGAACGCGCATGGTCAGCGCATGTTCAGGTCATGGTAGACCTTACTCAATCCACTCTCATTCGGGCCCCACTTCACAGTAGAATCATCAGACAAGGTTCTAAAGACTGTTGACATCTAGTGGAAGCCTTAGGACGTGCAACATTACCAATATTCCACTGTATCGTCAATAGGAGCTGAGTTGAAAATCGATCAACCTCAGATTTCCCACTTCCTGGTTGGATTTTTTCTCAGGTTTTTGCCTGCCATATGAGTTCTGTTATACTCACAGACATCATTCAAACAGTTTTAGAAACTTCAGTGTGTTTTCTATCCAAATCTACTAATAATATGCATATTCTAGCCTTTATGGCTTTGTAGCAGGCCGTTTACTCTGGGCGTGCTTTTCATCTGGACGTGAAAATACTGCCCCCTACCCCAAAGAAGTTAAAAGGCTAATTGATCATTAGAAAAACCTTCTGCAATTATGTTAGCACAGCTGAAAACTGTTGTTTTGATTAAAGAAGCAATAAAACTGGCCTTCTTTAGACGAGTTGAATATGTGGAGCATCAGCATTTGTGGGTTCGATTACAGGCTCAAAATGGCCAGAACAAAGAACTTTTTCTGAAGCTCGTCAGTCTATTCTTGTTCTGAAAAAATTAAGGCTATTCCATGCGAGAAATTGGCAAGAAACTGAAGATCTCGTACAACGCTGTGTACTACTCCCTTCACAGTACAGCGCAAACTGGCACTAACCAGAATAGAAAGAGGAGTGGGAGGCCTCGGTGCACAACTGAGCAAGAGGACAAGTACATTAGTCTCACAAGTCCTCAACTGGCAGCTTCATTAAATAGTACCCGCAAAACACCAGTCTCAACATCAACAGTGAAGAGGCGATTCTGAGATGCTGCCAGTTGAGGACTGGTGAGGCGTCTGTTAGCTAATACAATGTGCCATTGGAACACAGGAGTGATGGTTGCTGATAATGGGCCTCTGTACGCCTATGTAGATATTCCATTAAAAATCAGTCGTTTCCAGCTACAATAGTCATTTACAACATTAACAATGTCTACACGTTATTTCTGATCAATTTAATGTTAATTTAATGGACAAAAAATATTGCTTTTCTTTCAAAAACAAGGTCATTTCTAAGTGATCCCAAACTTTTGAACGGTAGTGTACATTTGATAGATTGATTGATTCAAGACAACTGTGAACTCCGACTGGGAAAATACATTTTGAACGGTCATCCAACTCGGAATACCAAGTCGGGAACTCAGGCCTCTTATAGAGCTCCGACCTGAAGATCACTGATGTCATGATTCTACCTTGTTTTTTTCCCAGAGTTTCCAGTTGTCTTGAAAGCACCATAAACCCAGAGAATGCCAGACTGATGACAAAATTTACCCACCAAGGACTGCTGCTGAGAACCATATTTAGGTAGCCTGTTTTCCCACTTTGAGTTGTGGGTGATTATTTTCTGTTTAGTGTTTTTCGTCACCTTACAGGACTGTTCGTTTGTCGTTTTTGTTGTTTTGTTCAGTGTTCAGTTGTTTTATTAAAATAATGAACACTTACCACGCTGCATCTTGGTCCTCCTCTCCTTCTCCCGGCGACGTTCGTTACAGCTGCGCAACCTTCCTGTTCAAGTGAGCACAGCACAACAAGGTCAGTTCAAAAATGTCTTGTATGCTGCTGCATAAATGTAATATGCCAGGGAGATATGTATACTGTAGCTAAGAAAAGAATATTAAGTGTATGTTGTGTAGTAAGCTCTTAGTAGCCCATGTGCCTCACACTTATAATTTGAACCTTTCCCCCCATTTTTTATCCTACGGTTCTGACTTGGTGTACGTGGAGAATACTGTAAGGGCCCATGTTCTGAATTCTGTCGCTGTACATTTCAATAGTGCTGAACAAATAGTTATATTGACTACGTCGGTCCTAGCTCGCTCATTAATGTCTTAATCGAAATAACGGATTGCCTCTTATCCGCTTGTCATCCCCTTGTGCCATAGTTTGTACATCTCAATAGTCAGTAGAAACCACATTTGTTTAAGCAAGTCAGCCATATCAGCTATGTTTTTTTAAGTCAGTAAATGAGGCTGAATTAACTGTTTTGCTCCCAGACAAGGCTCCGCTGATAGCCAGGTGTAGCAGTGGTAAGGATTCACTCCATGGTGCTGAAAAGAAAGCTCTGCTGTTGGGTCAGCTTTATGTAGGTCCTAACAGTTTGTGGGAACTGGTTGTCACCGTTATAGTGCAATTCATGTATTGTGTAGTGCTGTGTAGTGGCTTTGCTGGGATGCATCTAAAACATTTTTGGGGAGTTTGCCCCACCAAGATTTATATGCTAAAATTGCCACTGTGCAAGAAGCTCAATCCAGAGATCTGTATTTAATGACGAGATGCTCATGTCTCCGCCCTAACAATGAGAATCATTGTCCCAAAGGTGGGAAGGCAGGCAACAAGCTTAGGTCTGCATATTATGCCCATAGAAACACATTGGGCTTATTCTGGACATATTTTGGCGAGAGTGGGCTCTCTCACTTCGCCTCTTCCTCTCTTCTGAAACTCTCACTGGAGCAAGCATCCAAGTGAGTGAAACAGTGCACCTATGTCTTACTATATGTCATGCCATACTCTTTTGGTCCAGACAGTATCAGATACATGGTCTACACATACTGAGACAGAGGGGCGCTGTTTCACTCGCTCAGATGCTTTATCTGAGATTGATGCATCTTTCTGTCGGCGAGCGTCTCAGTCAAATAAATTATAACCATTTCAATATTTTATTTGGACAGGCAAGGAGGTACGGTAGGGAGGGCCAGGCCCCCCAAGATCCACCCATAACGCCGGCCCTGTCCCAAAGTATCCCTTTAAACTTAGATGGAATTACCCCAGCCCTTGATTGAGAGCTCGTTGTGTATGTGCAGATCACCTGTCACCCAACAATATTCCTGTCCTCAATCACTGCACTAATAATCCATTATGTAGCTGCTATAAATCACAGTCACTCTAAAAGTAATCTCCAATGCTAACAAATTATTTGATCAACCGAGTGTAGAACACTCCATTATCTGAAAACAGAGATTCATGTACTGTATTTCATTAGATGTACTGTATGTCTAATAGTTACACAAGAGCACAAAAAAAGTAATAGCTGTAAACTGTGGAACTATATAATAACATTTTAATTCACTGAACACAAGTGAGGGAAAACAAGCTGTGCCCTTCAGGACAACAACTCCATGGGCATACGGTTATCATGGTGTTTTGACATTAACTCAGTATAATGTCATAAAGCTAATAAACAAAAAATGTAAACGTCAGAGTTTACATAATTAGCATTAAAACAACATTTTGACAGCTTCTACTTTGCCAGCAAGAAAATCCATCAACGAGTAAAAACAGCAGTTGCATTTTGATGGCCACGTGGGAAATCTGCGTCGAGCAGTGATTCCCCTGACTCAGTTCTAATGAGAGGCCTGTTCAACTCTAAACTGAGCTTGATCTACATAACCGTTTGTAAACTGAAGTTGTTTTTTTTATGTGATTTTGTATTCCTTAGCCAAATAGCCGACAGTTTTCCCGATCTACGTATTGATTTATGTCTGGGGTGAGAAGGTTAATTAAATATGAATAGTAAGGCAGCAACATAATATTGAGCATGGAAGACAGGGAAAGGAGAGGAGTCAGTGGGGAATGAATATCTGTCACCAAATGAACAGCGATGGGGGATGATCTGCACACAGGAGGCTGCTGAGGGGAGGACAGCTTGTAATATTGGCTGGAATAGAGTGAATGGAATGATATCAAACACATATTCCGTTCCAGCCATTACTATGAGCCCATACTCCCCAATTAAGGTGCCTCCAACCTCCTATGGATCTGCAGTAAGGCACTTGGGCTCAATTCAAGGTTTTGTTATGCATCTGTAATGTGGTGGTACGGTGCCCATGGACTAACAGGGGGATAGGAGGAGACATTTCACAGAAACACTTCCAGACACCTGACTCCTAGGCTGAATTCCAAATGGCACCCTATTCCCTACATAGTGCACTATATAGGGAATAGGGTGCCATTTGGGACACACCTCTAGCTTTAGACAGCAAAGTTAGCAGGAATAATTCATTTCCCCAAAGGAAACCTCCAAACAATTCATTCAAACCCCATTTTAAATTAGTCATATATCAGTGTCAAAAGCCTAATTTATTCTCCCTGCTCCTTAAAAACAAATACAAGTCAACATCGAATCAGTAAATTGTATTTTCAACACCTGCCATTTTGAAGATTAAGACTAAGTTCCTTTCAGCATGGGCATTTAAAGGTCTGTGGTTTCTAACTAATGCACAGAATATAATATGAAAATAACAGCCTCTGCCTGTCCTGACCCCGAGGACTGTCCTTATCAGCCATGTGAGGTCTGAGACATCAACCAGATTTTGAGTCTCTGAAATTACAGCACGTTCGTTTTTACTACTGCCCTCAGCAGTCTGAGATAAAAGGGGACTAGCCAGACAGTGACGGATATTTATCTTGAAAGTGAATTTCAGCTTTAAGGTGTCTTGCATATTCTATGAGTTGTAACAGACAAGTGGACACTTCAATTCAAGTGAGATCTGATGGCCGAGATAAGTATCGCTGTTTGGAAAGAAAATCTAGAAAATGGCTTTCATCTCATATCAGTGAGAAATCCCCATGAGTAAAAGATATAATAGCAAAACCTTGTGAAGTTATTTTTACATGTTTTGCAAAAAAATGTAAATGCAAACACTGCACATCTGTCACTCCTGGCAGGCTAAAGCAAATGCTCAAAGTATTTGAAAGATTTCAAATATATTTGAACCCAGGTCTAGTAAAAACAAAACATCCCTAACTCATACTGTAGGTAGGGCACTTTGACCGAGAGAGTCCAGAGTGACCCCACATGGTTTCTAGTCTGTACAGAGGTATTGGTACATAATGCTTCTGCCAGAATAAAAACCAATCCCCTCATGGCAGGTGAAAAATTACCTATCAATATTGCACCAATGCGGAACATCCAACAGGAGAGGGATCATGACAAGTTTAAATATGTCCCCCAGCCGTCTTTCTTCAGCTTTCGGAAGGTTATGGATCCTGACTCCTATAAAACCCTCCACTGCTCACCAGCCAGCCAACCTTCTGCTGCATTTGTTGTTCATCTTCTCATCGTCTGGCGCCCTAAAAGACCAAGGCTGTGTGCGTCTGAAATGGCACTCTATTCTCTATTTAATGCACTACTTTTGATCAGAGCCCTATGGCCATAGTCAAGAAATACGCTATATAGGGAATAGGGTGCCATTTGGGATGCGGCCCCCAACAAGTCCCTGTGCTTCCATCTTATTCATCAGCAACACCAGAGACGATCATGCTGAGCAAAGTAATACAGCCATGAGTGCTGCTGATTCACCTGAGAAGATTCACTGGCTGCCGGTATTGATCCCTCGCCCGGGCCTGTGCCCAAGAATATCATTTCCACCATCACCAGACAGCAGGAGGAGGATACCAGGGTGGCTCGCTGGAAACACACAGGGAACACTTTGATTAGGAGATCAAGCACAACACTCTGGGATCCGGTGAGTAACTAGGGATTTAGATTTAATGGAAACAATGCAAACTTGTAGGTAAAGAGAATGGAAATGGAAGTAAACAGAGAGGAAGTTGACTTCTCAGGATAAGACCCAGATGGAGACAACTAGAGTAACAGATGTTTATTGACTCAAACAGGGGCCAGGCAAAAGACAGGTCAAAGGCAGGCAGAGGTCCCTTATCCAGGCAGAGTCAATAAGGTACAGAACAGCAGGCAGGCTCGGGGTCAGGGTAGGCAGAATGGTCAGAAGCGGGGAAACTAGGAAACAGAACTTGAGCAAACAGGGAGACAGGCAACACGCCTGTAAGACCTGACAATACATGACGAACTGGCAACAGACAAGCAGAACACAGGTATAAATACACTGGGGATAATGATGAAGATGGGCGACACCTGGAGGGGGGTGGAGACAAGCACAAAGACAGGGGAAACAGATCAGGGTGTGACAGGGAAGTAGTGAAGGCTGTAAGTACAACATGAAAACTGACATAAGTTTAATAAGGATCAGACCCTTTTTTTCAATTTTTGCCTAAAATGAAATTCCCAAATCTAACTGCCTGTAGCTCAGGACCTGAGGCAAGGATATGCATATTCTTGATATCATTTGAAAGGAAACACTTTGAAGTTTGTGGAAATGTGAAATTAATGTAGGAGAATATAACACATTATAACACATCTGGTAAAAGATAATACAAACCAAAAAACCTGCGTTTTAAAATTATTATTTTTATCATCATCTTTAAAATGCAAGAGAATGTATTGTTGCAATTTGGGCGCAATTATGATTCTGTCCACTAGATGGCAGCAGTGTGTGTGCAAAGTTTCAGATTGATCCAGTGAAGCATTTCAATACTGGACAATATAACTCTGACCAAATGTGCCGAATTGGTCAATTGATACATTTTCAAGTGCATAACTATAGAGAACATACAAAAATGATATGGTAATACAAAATGTAAGTTTACACACTCCCATGAGTGTCATACATGATGGATCATGAGCTTATACACTAACTTTCCCACATCTAGATGGGTGGGTGTGGAGCCAGACACAGCAGGGGTTCAAACTAGAAAACAAAACTATGCCACATTTTATCTCTGGGACACTCAGGATGACAAATCAGAGCAAGATTACATTACTGAATGTAAGTATATTATTTACCTTCAGAGGTGAATGTATCAAATCAGTTGCCATGATAAACGTTTTTTGTTGTTGTGCACTCTCCTCGAACAATAGCATGTTATTTTTTCACTGTAATAGCTCTGCTCCTTGGACACTGCAGTTAGATTAACAAGAATGTAAGCTTTCTGCCCATATAAGACAGGTCTATGTCCTGGGAAATGCACGTGTTACTTACAATGTCATGCTAATCACATTAGCGCACGTTAGCTCAACCGTCTCGGTGGAGGGACACCGATCCCGTAGAGGTTAAGTTTGAGTTGAGTTAAATTTTCCGCCCACTTACAGTTTACCTCATAGCTCAAAGCAGTGTATGAACTTATCATGACAGTGTTGTAACTGTGAACCTCCCCTCTCTGGTTAATGCACTAAATCAAGCTTGTTGCTCTTCACATTGAGAGCCAGGGTTATTTTTAGGGCCAATTGCCCAATAAGTTTTAAAAGATAAAGTCCAGATAAGAAAGCTATAGGCAATCTTCTCCCTAATCTATTTTACTGAGAGGAGACTTTGAATGCCTCAGGATACAATTACAACCAGGGAGAGTTAGAGCCAAGCGTATGGATAGACTTAACATAGACTACTGTGTAGGATTTGGATGTGTATAACTGGGATTTATGGAATATTGAAAGTACTGTTCTCTTGTACTGCACTTGGGGGAAAAGGTGCTATCTAGAAACAATACAGTGCATTGCGAAAGTATTCACCCCCCTTGGCATTTTTCCTATTTTGTTGCCTTACAACCTGGAATTAAGATAGATTTTTTGGGGGGTTTGCATCATTGGATTTACACAACATGCCTACCACTTTGAAGATGCAAAATATGTTTTTATTGTGAAACAAAAAATAAATAAGACAAAAATAAATCAAACTTGAGCGTGCATAACTATTCACCCACCCAAAAGTCAATACTTTGTAGAGCCACCTTTTGCAGCAATTACAGCTGCAAGTCTCTTGGGATATGTCTCTTGGCACAGCTAGCCACTGGGATTTTTGCCCATTCTTCAAGACAAAACTGCTGCAGCTCCTTCAAGTTGGATGGGTTCCTGCTGGTGTACATCAATCTTTAAGTCATATCACAGATTCTCAATTAGATTGAGGTCTGAGCTTTGACTAGGCCATTCCAAGACATTTAAATGTTTCCCCTTAAACCACTCGAGTATTGCTTTAGCAGTATGCTTAGGGTCATTGTCCTGCTGGAAGGTGAACCTCCGTCCCAGTCTCAAATCGCTGGAAGACTGAAACAGGTTTCCCTCAAGAATTTCCCTGTATTTAGCGCCATCCATCATTCCTTCAATTCTGACCAGTTTCCCAGTCCCTGCCGATGAAAAACATCCCCACAGCATGATGCTGCCACCACCATGCTTCACTGTGGGGATGGTCTTCTCGGGGTGATGAGAGGTGTTGGGTTTGTGCCAGACATAGCATTTTCCTTGATGGCCAAAAAGCTCAATTTTAGCCTCATCTAACCAGTGAGTTTTCATGGGTTTGCCCTCTCTTGGCAGGTTTGTTGTGGTGCCATATTCTTTCCATTTTTTAATAATGGATTTAATGGTGCTCCATGGGATGTTCAAAGTTTCTGATATTTTTTAATAACCCAACCCTGATCTGTACCTCTCCATAACTTTGTACCTGACCTGTTTGGAGAGCTCCTTGGTCTTCATGGTGCCGCTTGCTTGGTGGTGCCCCTTGCTTAGTGGTGTTGCAGACTCTGGGGTCTTTCAGAACAGGTGCTGAGATCATGTGACAGATCATGTGACACTTAGATTGCACATAGGTGGACTTTATTTAATTAATTATGTGACTTCTGAAGGTAATTGGTTGCACCATATCATATTTAGGGGCTTCATAGCAAAGGGGGTTATTTTTATCATTTCACTTCACCAATTTTGACTATTTTGTGTATGTCCATTACATGAAATCCAAATAAAAATCAATTTAAATTACAGGTTGTAATGCAACAGGCTGTAATGCAACAAAAACACCAAGGGGGGTGAATACTTTTGCAAGGCACTGTAATGATTCTTTGGCTGTCCCCATAGGAGAACACTTTTATGAACCCATTTTGGTTCCAGGTAGAACCCTTTTGGGTTCCATGTAAAACCCTTTCCACAGAGGGTAATGCATAGAACCCAAAAGAGTTCTACCTGGAACAAAAAATGGTTTTCCTATGGGGAAAGCCGAAGAACCATTGTGGAACCCTTTTTTCTAACAGTGTGTATCTACAGGCAGACTACTTCCTACTGACCTCTTGCCAGGTCCCCCTCTCAATAGAGGTGTCTAACATCAAGGGTCTGTTCCTGGTTCAATAAATAAATATAGCTCATTCAGGGAGGGAATGCACCAACAAACTTTTGTATCTTTCATGTTCACATGTTTTCTTTGACTATCAAACTATGAGTAATACATTTATGCGTTGTGATCTACATTCTTGTAACTGAAATGTTACAAACATGTTGTAATTATCCAGTTTATTTCAGATGGAGTTTGAGGAGTTGGTTGGAGATGGTTAAATGGGGAGTCATCATTTGAAATAAAAGCTTGAAAAATGAACTGAGCTTTCCCGTTTTTCTGCCTTCAAGGGACATCTTCAACATCAAGGCACTCTGAACACTTCCTCAAGATATACAGTGTAACTACTGCTCTTCAGCACTGTCATAATCTGTATGCTTTGAATACTTTCTCTATGACAGCAAACCGCAACAACCCGTCTTACAGTGTTGCACTGATGTAGAGTACATTTTCAACAGCACATTAGCATTCCATCTTGAGTGAGGAGATTTAGCACTGACAGTTCTCAAAAGAAAACATGAGGGTATGTGTGAGTTGGTAAGATGGAGGGTCTACTGGTTCTCCACTCCTGGCTCTCCGGGGCCCTATTTCTGCCTATCGATCAAGCTCAGTGGGTGAAAACATTGCTGAAAACCTGAAACTTCTACGGAAGTCACAATGCAGATCCATACTCATTGCTACATACAGCATGGTGCAGAACTGTGTGTCTCAACAGTACAGGAAACCGATCTACTCACGGAAGACCTCAGAAGAAGTCATGTGGACGAGAGAAAGACGACAAAGGAACTAACACTACCAAGTCATGTGGACAAGAGAATGAAGATAAAGGAATCCAAGAGGCATGCACTTTATCTGACAGTACACATTGGAACAGGAATAGGAGTTCATGACAATGTAATCCTCTTCAACACCCTGCTACATCCCTCCACCATAACAAAGACTTCTTCACTAATGACCTCTGGCACATGAAAAGAAAGCCTTGCATAGTGCACATCAAACTTCCTTCCATAAACATTTGAAGTGCCAAACATCACCAAATATAGAGTATCTAATATCGTCTCCCATTCTAGCTTTATGGTAGCTGGCAGTTGATGTCTTAATAATACACAGAGAGATACTGTATCTCTGATGAGACTGAATGGTGTATAATGGAGCAAGGGTGTGTTTAGGTGTAACAAGTAGAACTGTTCAGAATAATCCCACCAACACAATACACCAATGAAATGGAATACATTATATTCAAAAAGGCAACCTGGGGAAGCTAAATAGACAGCAGGTAATAGATAATAAGAGCATCTTAAATACAAAAGACCTGTTAGCTCGCTGTCTGTATTGTCAAACACAGTGTCTTTGCCCCAAATGGCACCCTATTCCCTACTATTTTTGACTATGACCAATCGGGAATGCGGGGCCATTTGGGAAGCATTCAGTAGCAGTAGTTCCTATCTCAAGGTTAATATGCAAAAATATATATATATACGATCATGCACTGTTTTAATGTGATGTCATTAGAATATTCATATAAATAACCTTTCGCAACTATAAACGTTTTTCCAGGAGATGTTTTACATCCAGACCCTAATTAATTTACTATTCAATAGTGTTCTATTATGTTTTGCCTGTAAGGTTTATGTGTAGGGCCATGCTTTTTGGTGCAGTTTTTGTTGCTACAGGTAGAAAATCCTAGGAATACTCTCCATTGAATACAGGCGGTAAACATTAACACTCATCAAATATACAGTCCCTTCAGAAAGTATTCAGACACCTTGACTTTTTCAACATGTTGTTACGATACAGCCTTATTCTAACTTGATTAAATATAACATTTTCCTCAGCAATCTACACACAATACCCCATAATGACAAGGCGAAAACAGTTTTTTAGACACTTGTGCAAATGTGTTAAAAATAAAGAAAAATAAATACTTTATTTACATAAGTATTCAGATCATTTGCTATGAGACACACAATTGAGCTCAGGTGCATCCTGTTTCCATTGATCATCCTTGAGATGTTTCTAAAACTTGATTGGAGTCCACCTGTGGTAAATTCAATTGATTGGACATGATTTGGAAAGGCACACACCTGTCTATATAAGGTCTCACAGTTGACAGTGCATGTCAGAACAAAAACCAAGCCATTAGGTCGAAGGAATTGTCCATAGAGCTCCGACGCAGCATTGTGTCGAGGCACAGATCTGGGGAAGTGTACCAAAACATTTATTCAGCATTGAAGGACCCCAAGAACACAGTGGCCTCCATCGTTCTTAAATGGAAGAAGTTTGGAACCACCAAGACTCTTCCTATAGCTGGCCGCCTGGCCAAACTGAGCAATCGGGGAGAAGGGCCTTGGTCAGGGAAGTGACCAAGAAGCCGATGACCATGAACCGTCTGTGGAAATGGGAGAACCTTCCAGAAGGACAACCATCTCTGCAGCACTCAACCAATCAGGTCTTTATAGTAGAGTGGCCAGACTGAAGCCATCCTCAGTAAAAGGCACATGACAGCCCGCTTGGAGTTTGCCAAAAGGCACCTAAAGACTCTCAGACAATGAGAAACAAGATCCTCTGGTCTGATGAAACCAAGATGAAACTCTTTGGCCTGAATGCCAAGCGTCACGTCTGGAGGAAATCAGGCACCATCCATCCAGCATCATGCTGTGGGGATGTTTTTCAGCAGCAGGGACTGGGAGACTAGTCAGGGTCGAGGCAAAGATGAACGGAGCAAAGTACAGAAAGATCTTTGATGAAAACCTGCTCCAAAGCACTCAGGACCTCAGACTGGGGCGAAGGTTAACCTTCCAACAGGACAATGACCCTAAGCACACAGCTAAGATAATGTAGGACTGGCTTCTTTCTTTAATGAGTCCGACGCAAAGGATATACTGCTTTGTCGAGACAATGCCCAAATTCTCGTCATCCGTGTGAAGAAAAGACGGTGAAAAGGTGGGAGGAGCCCTTGGTGAAAATTTGTTGAAGAGTAGGTAAACCACCTCTTCCCTCTGTATTATTGGCCAACGTGCAATCATTGGAAAACAAACTGGACAATCTACGACTAAGACTATCTTACCAACGGGACATTAAAAACTGTAATATCTTATGTTCCACCGAGACTTGGCTGAACGACGACACAGATAATATAGAGCTGGCTGGCTTCTCTGTGTTTCGGCAAGACAGAGCAGCTACATCTGGTAAGATGAGGGGCGGGGGTGTGTGTCAATTTGTCAATAACTGCTGGTGTGCGATGTCTAATATTAAAGAAGTCTCAAGGTATTGCTCGCCTGAGTAAGAATACCTCATGATAATCTGTAGACCACATTATCTACCAAGAGAGTTCTCATCTATATTATTCGGAGCCATCTATTTACCACCACAAACCGATGCTGGCACAAAGACCGCACTCAACGAGCTGCATAAGGCCATAAGAAAACAACCTTTTCAACCTCTCCCTGGCCGAGTCTGTAATACCTACATGTTTCAAACAGACCACCATCAATCGCACTCTGCCCTTTCCCACCTGTACAAAAAGAACACCTATGTGAGAATGCTTTCATTGACTACAGCTCAGCGTTCAACACCATAGTGCCCATAAAGCTCATCACTAAGCTAAGGACCCTGGGACTAAACACCTCCCTCTGCAACTGGATCCTGGACTTCCTGACAGGCCGCCCCTAGGTGGTAAGGGTAGGCAACAACACATCTGCCACTCTGATCCTCAACACTGCATGCTTAGTTACCTTCTGTACTCCCTGTTCACCCACAACTGTGTGGCCAAGCACGTCTCCAACACCATCATTAAGTTTGCTGATGACACAACAGTGGTAGGCCTGATCATCAACATCGATGAGACAATCTATAGGGAGGAGGTCAGAGGACTGGCAGTGTGGTGCCAGGACAACAACCTCTCTCAATGTGAGCAATATAAAGGAGCTGATCGTGGACTATAGGAAAAGGAGGGCCGAACAGGCCCCCATTAACATTGACGGGACTGAAGTGGAGCGGGTCGAGAGATTCAAGTTCCGTGGTGTCCACATCACCAACAATCTAACATGGTCCAAACACACCAAGACAGTTGTGAAGAGGGCACAACAACACCTTTTCCCCATCAGGAGACTGAAAAGATTTGGCATGGGTCCCCAGATCCTCAAAAGGTTCTACAGCTACACCATCGAGAGCATCCTGACCGGTTGCATCACTGCCTGGTATGGCAACTGTTCGGCATCTTACTGTGAGGTGCTACAGAGGGTAGTGCGCATGGCCTAGTACATCACTGGGGCCAAGATTCCTGACATCCAGGACCTAGGCTTCTTAACAGCATCTACCCCAAGCCATAAGACTGCTGAACAGCTAATCAAATGGCCACCCGGACTACATTGACCCCCCCCCCCCCCCCCTTGTGTTACTTTTTCATTGATTAAATGTATTATTTAAAAAATGTATTTATTTAGTAAATTTGTATCAACTCTATTTCTTGAGCGGGAGGCCGCGGTGCACAACTGAGCAAGAGGACAAGTACATTAGAGTGTCTAGTTTGAGAAACAGACGTCTCACAAGTCCTCAACTGGCAGCTTCATTAAATAGTACCCGCAAAACACCAGTCTCAACGTCAACAGTGAAGAGGCGAATCCGGGATGCTGGCCTTCTAGGCAGAGTTCCTCTGTCCAGTTTCTGTGTTCTTTTGCCCATCTTAATCTTTTCTTTTTATTGGCCAGTCTGAGATATGGCTTTTTGTTTGCAACTCTGCCTCGACCTTCGCCTCTCGCAAGTCCGGTCGGGAGTTGCAGCGAAGAGACAAGACTGTAACTACCAATTGGATACACAAAATTGTGGCGAAAAAGGGGTAAATATATATATATATTTTTTTCTTTTTATTATTTTTATTATTATATTTCACCTTTATTTAACCAGGTAGGCTAGTTGAGAACAAGTTCTCATTTGCAACTGCGACCTGGCTAAGATAAAGCAAAGCAGTTTGACACATACAACAACACAGAGTTACACATGGAATAAACAAACATACAATCAATAATACAGTAGAAAAATCTATATACAGCATGTGCAAATGAGGTAGGATAAGAGAGGTAAGGCAATAAATAGGCTATGGTTGCAAATTAATTACACTATAGCAATTAAACACTGGAATGGTAGGATGTGCAGAAGATGATTGTGCAAGTTGAAATACTGGGGTGCAAAGGAACAAGATAAATAAGTAAATACAGTATGGGGATGAGGTAGATTGGATGTCCTATTTACAGATGAGCTATGTACAGGTGCAGTGTTCTGTGAGCTACTCTGACAGCTGGTGCTTAAAGCTAGTGAGGGAGGTGAGTCTCCAGCTTCAGAGATTTTTGCAGTTCGTTCCAGTCATTGGCAACAGAGAACTGGAAGAAGAGGCGGCCAAAAGAAGAATTGGCTTTGAGGGTGACCAGTGAGATATACCTGCTGGAGCGCGGGCTACGGGTGGGTGCTGCTATGGTGACCAGTGAGCTGAGATAAGGTGGGGCTTTACCTAGCAGAGACTTGTAGATGACCTGGAGCCAGTGGGTTTGGCGACGAGTATGAAGCGAGGGCCAGCCAACGAGAGCATACAGGTCGCAGTGGTGGGTAGTATATGGGGCTTTGGTGACAAAACGGATGGCACTGTAAAAGACTGCATCCAATTTGTTGAATAGAGTGTTGGAGGCTATTTTGTAAATGACATCGCCGAAGTCGAGGATCGGTAGGATGGTCAGTTTTACGAGGGTATGTTTGGCAGCACAAAAGCGGAGAGATGTCGAGCGTATTGCCTGCCTTGTGAGTAGGGGGAAGGTGAGAGGGTGAGGTCAAAAGAGGAGAGGAGTGGAAAGAAGGAGGCAGAGAGGAATGAGTCAAAGGTAGACGTGGGGAGGTTAAAGTCGCCCAGAACTGTGAGAGGTGAGCCGTCCTCAGGAAAGGAGCTTATCAAGGCATCAAGCTCATTGATGAACTCTCCGAGGGAACTGGAGGGCGATAAATGATAAGGATGTTAAGCTTGAAAGGGCTGGTAACTGTGACAGCATGGAATTCAAAGGAGGCGATAGACAGATGGGTAAGGGGAGAAAGAGAGAATGTCCACTTGGAGAGATGAGGATCCGTGCCACCACCCCGCTGACCAGAAGCTCTCGGGGTGTGCGAGAACACGTGGGCGGACGAAGAGAGAGCAGTAGGAGTAGCAGTGTTATCTGTGGTGATCCATGTTTCCGTCAGTGCCAAGAAGTCGAGGGACTGGAGGGAGGCATAGGCTGAGATGAACTCTGCTTGTTGGCGCAGATCGGCAGTTCCAGAGGCTACCGGAGACCTGGAACTCCACGTGGGTCGTGCGCGCTGGGACCACCAGATTAGGGTGGCCGCGGCCACGCGGTGTGGAGCGTTTGTATGGTGTGCAGAGAGGAGAGAACAGGGATAGACAGACACATAGTTGACAGGCTACGAAAGAGACTACGCTAATGCAAAGAAGATTGGAATGACAAGTGGACTACGCGTCTCGAATGTTCAGAAAGTTAAGCTTACGTAGCAAGAATCTTATTGACTAAAATGATTAAGATGATACAGTATGCTGAAGTAGGCTAGCTGGCAGTGGCTGCGTTGTTGACTTTGTAGGCTAGCTGGCAGTGGCTGCGTTGTTGACACTACACTAATCAAGTCGTTCCGTTGAGTGTAATAGTTTCTACAGTGCTGCTATTCGGGGGCTAGCTGGCTAGCTAGCAGTGTTGATTACGTTACGTTGCGTTAAAAGAACGACAATAGCTGGCTAGCTAACCTAGAAAATCGCTCTAGACTACACAATTATCTTTTG